>NW_026926086.1:0-270330 GCF_032062105.1 Saccostrea cuccullata | reverse complement strand
CCACTCGTGAAAACAATTTCCTTATCGTAATGGATTGATTTCATAACAAAAAGAAATGTCAGTCTACTTAATTACGTGTCGGTGATAATCAATGTCTTTTCAAATACGCATGTATTGCGAATTATTACAAAGAATGGTCCTCCATAAACTTAACCGGAATGAAAAAAGGGGGGAAAATCTACTATATAGTAGGTTTTCCCTGGGGGTAATCGGGCTATAAAAGAGGGGAAATCCCACTATATAGCCATCTTTCCATGGGGGAAAATCTACTATATAGCCATTTTCCCGGGGGGGAAAAACTACTATATAGCCATGTTTCCGGGGGGAAAGATGGCTAGGGGGAAAGGCTACTATACAACACCGTAAAACAAAGTAAGGTATGCCCTTGAGCTGAAGCGATTTCGTTGATGGTTCTTATAAAAATGTGTAGTAATTTTTGTGCAAAATTTTAGCAAGAATATTGAGAAGTGTTGAAAAAAATTGATGAAATTTTTGCACTGTTTTGACCTTTGACCTCCTAAAAATAGTTCTAATGAGGTCAAACTTTAGAACAAATTTATCTGCTGTATGTCCTTAAGACTTCACATCTAACTTTAATATGTGCTGGGGTGCATAAATCTGTCTAGGATGAGTGAAAAACAAAAATTACTGCCCGAAAATTGAAAAATTCTGCGTTGCTAAGCAACTATTTTAAAGGAAATATATGCAGAATTGAAAAAAAGTTGATGTGTTTCATTTAGTACAGTATAATGCCCTTTTATGGGTATATCCCAAATTTCCTATTTCAACATACATCTACATATTTAGCTTGAAGATTAAATAGTATCTAAAAATTCCTTAAAATTTTGCACTTAATTGACATTTGACCTACATTTTTTACTAATAAGGTCAGTCGTTGAGTATCTGAATAGCATAGAATATCATCTCTAAGAAATTCCCTACAAAGTGGTATGCATTATACCTAGCTTTCTCCTTGGATAAAAATGTTACAAATATTTTTATAATGCCATATCAAAAGATCTCAGAAATCACGTAAAATGCGCCGGTACAGAAAGGGTTAACCAAGACCACTGTGATCATGATATATGTGAACTTGAAACCATCTACAATGACATTTTACAGCAATGTCAGAAAGAAATAACTGAGATCTGGAAAACAGTCATTCATAAAGCTCTTTATAATGTTGAAACAATTGTGGAAAAGAGAGAAAATATCAAGAAAGACATTGCCGAGTATAGCGTTTCCATGTAGAAGAGAGCAGATGTGCTGACGATAGCTGTTGACAGTATACTAAATGATAATAATAAAAAACTGGATGCGATCGAGGTCTCTGTCCTAAATGAAATGGTGGAACAACAGAAGGAGACAAAGGACTACATAGATTACCCGGAAAAATGATTTCAGACTATGAGAGTAAATTGTCTTCAATAAAACACACTGAACTCATGAAATTACATTTAACCATTTTATTGACTACCCTGAAGATGCCTAACAAAGTTACACCTAAACTGCCAATTTTAACATTAGGTAAACTGAATAAGGCCACACCAATAACAAGAGGCCCAGGGGCCACAGCGCTCACCGGAGCACATCAGGCTTGAATTAC
This sequence comes from Saccostrea cuccullata, assembly GCF_032062105.1. Lineage (NCBI taxonomy): Eukaryota > Metazoa > Mollusca > Bivalvia > Ostreida > Ostreidae > Saccostrea > Saccostrea cuccullata. The sequence goes on along the minus strand of NW_026926086.1, from coordinate 268,724 downwards.
TCCACCCCCCCCCCCTCCAGGCGTTCATCATTTGAACAAACTAGAATCTACACTACCTGAGGATGATTCCGCATGAGTTTTATCTTTCTTGTCCTAGTGGTTCTGGAGAAGAAGATTTTTAAAGATTTTTCTTATATATTCCTAGGAAAATTTGGGTCGGCCATTTTGGCCCCACCCTTGCCCCGGGGGTCATGACTTGAACAAACTTGAATTTACACTACCTGAGGATGATTCCACATGAGTTTCATCTTTCCTTGTCCAGTGGTTTTGGAGAAGAAGATTTTTAAAGATTTTTCCTATATATTCCTATGTAAAACCTTTTTAGGGTTAATAAGTAGTCTAGTGTAGGTGTGCGGAACGAAGGTCATTTTGCGCGCATACACATGCACGTGCATGCGCGTGAAATGGTTGAAATTACTGATATATTTCGTATAGCCATAACTTTTACATTTTTTGATGAAATGCTTTGATTTCATTATATAAGGATATATTAATAGTGTTAATAATATGACACGGTCAAATTAGCATGAACTCACGCACATGCACGTGCACCTTCCTCTGTGTGACTGAAACAAAAATCGCAATATCTCGTTTGTTTTTTGACAAATTCCTTTGAAATTTTAAACATTGTCATGAATTAGGATATCCTACAATATAATATGGAAAAAAAATTCATGAAATCACGCGCATGGACGTGCGCTGCAATCTGATTGGCTGAAACTTTAAATGACTATATCTTCTTTGTTTTTGACGAAACGCTTTGAAATTTAAAACATAGTCATGCATAAGGATATCCTGCAATATAATATACAAAAAATATCAAGAAATCACACGTGTGCTGCAATCTGATTGGCTGAAACTTTAAATGGCTATATCTCCTTTGTTTTTTGACGAAATCCTTTGAAATTTAAAACATAGTCATTCATTAGGATATCCTACAATATGATTTAGAAAAAAAATCATGAAATCACGCGGATGCCCGTGTGCTGCAATTTGATTGGCTGGAACTTGAAATGACTATATTTCCCTTGGTTTTCAACCAAACAGGCTGGGATTTAGAACATAGATAGATATACGGGCCTACTACAAGAAGTTATGGTCATCATTCACGTGCACGCACGTGCGTGCATTTGGAACGAGAGATATTAAAAATAAACTTAAATGAGTGATTTCTAATACTTTTGGACTGAATGCTTCAATATATAGTATATATATAAATTTATAGAAAGTGTAGACAAGATGATATGATCATAACGCACGTGCATTCACATGCGCACGCGTGTAGTGTTAAAATTTGAATACAATTGGTATCCTTCTAGGAAAACGTTGTTAAAGTCAAAAATGCACATATGTTGTCTTATTTAATAAAGCTTACATGGAATATGGCACCAAACGGGATTTTGGGGAGCGTTTGGGGAACATCTGTAACGGTTCACGTTACAATTAGCACTAGTTCGATATAATTTGTGTTTATTAAAAAAAACTTACCATAGTGCAATCTATTTTTTTTTTAATTCCCACAAACAGAGACTTACTTTGACATTGATCTATAACATACCTGCAGATACTTCAATCTCCAGCCTCTAACAAAGTCAGAGCATTAGAAATCAAGGCCAGGGACTCAAACACCAACTGTGGAATGAATCAGTAAATCTGACTAATATTCTCCTTTTTAAAAGATACATTATTTTGATGGAATTATTGGAATCAAGGTCAATATTTCATTCATCAACCAATATTCTTAGATTGTTTAAATTATTAACATTTTTAAAGAGCCGGTATTATTTAACATTTTTATTTTCAGTCTTTGCTCTTCTGTTATTTAAATAACAGTTACTGTGCGTGTTTTAGTCTAGCCCATTTATTCTCTTATTATTCAATTTCTGCACTTATACAAAGGCGGCATGGAGATTTAAATGTTTTGTCATTCGGTTCACCTCAACAATTTACATTACCCTGGCCACAATGCGTTTTTTTATAGCAAGAATTTAATTACATTCTCCTTGGATACACATCATACATTACAAATGGCTAACATTTATCATGACTGTGAGGTATTGTGAAAGAGACTTATCTACTAGATTTCTGAAAAGGTAAAACTTTGTACTTTAAATAGTGTTGAGCATCGGCATATTGTAAGATATACCCACTTATAAGACTAGTATCTTAATTACCTACACGTATTCTGATAATAAATATTTCGTAGAGTTTTCATCAATAACAATGGTTGAAGTACCAGATACAGCCCAGCACTATATCGAGTGTGACACGGAATCCTGTAAGAACTTTTCTGAGTTTTACTGTAATACCTGTCATCAGCGAATCTGTGACCAATGCAAACAACGCCATATAGATCAGAAAGATAAACATGAGATAGTGCTCTATCACGAAAGAAAGAGAAAACTTATTTCAGAAAAATGCAAGATCCACTCGACACAAGATATAAATGTCTACTGTGATGATTGCCAGGTTCCAATTTGTTCAATGTGCTTTGCCCTACACCACTGTGTCCATGAACAAAGTGACCTTGAAACCATCTACAATGACACTCTACAGCAATGTCAGAAAGAAATATCTATGATTTGGAAAACAGTTATTCCTGAAGCTAAAAATAATATTGAATCAAATTGGGAGAAGACAGAAAATATCAAGAAAGAAATGGCCAAGTATAGAGTTTCCATGAAAAAGAGAGCAGATGAAATAAAGAAGGCTGTTGACAGTATACTAACTGATAATAATAAAAAACTGGATGAGATCGAGAATTCTATACTTAATGAACTGGTGGAATATCAAAAGGAAACAGAGGGTTACAGAAATTTCCTAGAAAAAATGATTGCAGACTATGAGAGTGAAATATCTTCCGTAAAATACACTGAACTCATGAAATTCCATTTAGACATTTCATTGGCTACCCTGAAGATGCCTACCATATCTGAACCAAAACTGCCAATTTTAAGATTAGGTAAACTAAATAAAGAAAAATTAACCAAACAGTTTGGTGAAATTAAAGCAAATTCACCTGAAATGTTTAAGCTTTCTTTTGTCACAAAAGTAAGTGAAAAAAGTATTCAGGAACCTGGACCTTTCCATTTGTCTCCTTTGCCCCCCAATAAATTTTGGGCTAGTGATAACTTTAGAAGTCTCATTCAGTATGACATGGAAGGACACATCCTACATGAAATATCCACAACTATTTTGGATTTCCAAGGTAACCACACTGTAACAACAGAGGGAGAACTTCTTTACACAGATTACCGTAAACACACAGTCTACAGAGTAACTAGTGACATGTCCACTAAGAAATTTATCCAGACAGGGAGCTGGGTACCTGGAGCCATCTTCTCTTCTCCTATCAATGGACACATATTGATTGGGTTGGAGAGAAAGTCAGCCCAGAAAATAACCAGATACAACAAAGAAGGAAGAAAGTTACAGGACATACAGAGTGATGATAAAGGACAAACCCTTTTCAATTGTGTTAACTTTATCACAGAGAATATCAATGGTGACATTTGTGCATCTGACTGGAGAGCCAGAAAAGTAGTGGTGGTGACAGCATCAGGAGAGTACCGATTCTCTTACTCTGGTCAGCAGTCTCAGTCTGGATTCCTTCCCCATGGAATCTGTACAGATGTTTTGGGGCACATTTTGGTGTGCAATGGCTTTTTAACATTTGATGAGAATTGTTCCAGTGTCCACCTCCTGGACAAAGATGGCCACATTCTGTCTTTCTTACTCACACCAGAACAATGTCCTCCATATCCCCGTGCTCTCTGTATTGATGATCAACACAATCTCTGGGTTGGGGGAAGGGGCAGTTCTACTGTCTCTGTGTACAAGTATTTGCAGAGAACAGAAAAATGATATTTTATTTACTGTATTATATTTATGCTTGATCAGTTTGTGTAACAAACAACCTCTCCTAGTTAGACATAAATGTTAATGGAGAAATAAATAACGAAAAGATTAATAAGTCACACAAGTAAGTTCACCTACCTCCAGCATATGAAATTCCAGAATTTGTAATATGTATACACATATTATTGTGTGTTTTCCTAATGATCACTATAATTATAATTTTTCAATACACATGTCATATTTTTTGTTCTTTTTATTACTTTTATAAAATTGGCCAGTTTGTTCTGTTTGCTCTGAACATTAATTGTCAATGAGCATTTGAAAAGTCAATGTTGCTTAAAGCAATACATGTGTGAGCTGCATCCTTGAGAATTTTATTTTGCTGGTAAATTGTGCTATTATGATTAATTTGTATGTAATTTAAACCCTGATGACTTAAAAGCCAAAAATAAAGTTTTAAAATGTTTCAAAAGAGATATTTCTGTACAACCGAATATATAGTTTTATATAGGAAATCATTATTGTACCGGACGACAATAATTCAATTTTGCTTCAGTTGAAGCTAATAAAAATAATTCCGTTGCAAATATAAACAAAAGAAATTTATTTATAAATGATTTTTTTTTTCTGTCATTAAATTACTTTATTACAAATTTGCAATCAAATTTTCCGGTGTCAAACATGCAGCTCATATTGCTTTAACAGCTGTCAAATATTAAAGAATGTCATGTACATTATTAAAAGTAGCTTAATAAAACTGGATCCTAGGTAATAATTTTAGTGTCTGATTACATCCAATCTTTCCCTGGTATTATCAACATGATCAATACTTGATGTCGTGCTCTGAGGGGATGAGGACCAGTTAAACCACCAGTTAAGTCCCTTAGCGGACGTGTTTGTCAACAGTTGTTGGTACAGATCACAAAGTATCTCACACAAAGTGATCCTGACAGCTTCCTGTAAACATATATAAAATTTGCATATCATAATGATTACATTTTTATTGTCCAGTAGAAAATGCATGTGCATAATTTGGCATTATTCAAAATTTAGCTTAATCACTCGGTTTGGAATTGTTGTTGTCATCTTAAGTTAGCGCTACATATATACATGTATGTCCTTTCAGTGTATTGTACAATGTACATGTAAATGATTTTTTAGTGATTTTGATAAATTAGCGCATTTTTTCTGCGTCAAAGCTGCAAAAATATGAAGCCCGCTTTTTAAAGTATTACGTTACTTAGATCTTTGCTTTTCCTGTGTATTCAATATCAATTCTTTCATCATTTACAAATTTACGATGGCCTCGCTTTCGTTATAAATCCCTTTATTACCTGACATTTGTCTTCAGACTTTGCTTTCAGTTTTGTTAAAACTATTGGTGATACAGGAGTTAACTGGCTCCCATAGTTAACGAATGTCCCTATCTCTGATGAAGCAGTACATTCTAATGATGTCAAAATTCCATTGAATAGCTTCAGCTCAGCGAGAACAAACGTGTGATTATGAAGAGGCCAAAGGTCAACATGCTTTCCAGATGTTAATTGGCTGCACAGTGACAATCAATTGTTGTATTGTGATTGGTCTATTTCCATCGCATTGTCCCCTGCCTTTATATCCTCTCGTTTTAGATTATACTGCTGAAAGAGTATTCTAACCTTTGCAATGACCATTGTCTGAAAGTTGATAAATCATTATATTGCAAATAGTAGTGCAAATGAGAAAAAATCATGAGGTTAAAATCAAAATTGGGAGGACATGAATAGCAGTACACAATGTCACTTGAGAAACTTTGCTAACAGCTACAAGAGAATTTCCCTCTTACAAAAAGAATTTATTTTGTGTTAAATGAAAGCAATATTCATACCAAATATATTTCCAGTTTTTACTTTAAGCATTGCATTCATTATTAATGACACAAGTTCACTCCTCCTGTCTAGATGTAATTGGATTTTATATTCCATAATGAGGTCAACAGCTTCTCTATGGATGTCAGACAGTTTACAGAGGTCACTCAGGGTCAAGCAGTCCTCAGACTCACTCTGGGTTCTTTAGGGAGATGGGTGTCCATGGGAGTTCCAGAACCTGATGTAACAATCTGTCTCCCCATATCCTGACAGCAAAACTTCTCCTACCTGGTACAGATGTGGAAAACACTCCATAAACCTACAGGGAGAAAAATGTGTTTAATAGTCATTACAAAATATCTGTGGTTTTCCATCTCACTGTTGAAGAATATTACATGTAGAATAACATAAGTTTTCACTGGAAATGCCAAAAATCAACAATCATCACAGATTTCATTTAATTCTTAATTTTTGTCTTTAAAAAAATTGATTTCAATGAATTTCAATGGAATATTCAAATAATGACTTCTTTTTAGTAATTTAACCAAGTATTGACATGCCATTGTAGTAAATCTAGTACAGAAATATCCCATTCCTTGGCTAAGTTCTTTACCTGTCACCCATTACAGGCAGTAATTTGTCCTTGACCCAGGAGTAGAACAGAATAATTTTGTTAAGGTCATGATCATGTGTATAGGTAACCAAGGACTCCCTCATCCTAGCAACTCAACAGACCTTGTCCATCACAAAGGGACCATTACTATTTTTATTTCAATGAAAATCCAGATTTCTATAGATACTTAAATGTTTTGAAAATTGGGAAGTGAATAAGTCATTTGAATACATGTAGTTATATGGGTCAAGAAGACTGAAAACTCAGTTACATACCTTAATTACATGTATGCCTTGGAAATCCTTGTTTTTACCTAGGTGGCTGAATTGGCATATATTTCTTACTATTCAAATGAAGCTAAAGTGAAGCCAAAAACGAACTGAATCACGTGGGTTAGAGGGGTGAGTTCAATACTATAGAGGAATCGCCCGCGTGGCGCAGTGGTTAGAACGTCTGCTCTAGAGTCGTGAAGTAAGGAGTCAATCCTTACGTCGCAGGCTTGAATCCCACTGTTGGACGTGGAGACCGGTCCTTCGGATGAGACCGTGTAAACCGAGGTCCCGTGTCGCAGTAAGTGTTGGCACGAAAATGATCCCTCCCTACTCAATGGCCCTAAGTGCCGAGCATAGGACAAAATTTGCAGCTCTCCACCGGCAAGTGGTGGCGTCTCCATATGAGGGAAAAATTCTCGAGAGGGACGTTAAACAATATACAATCAATCAATCATCTCTCTACACCAGACACTCTCTCTCTGCTCTCTCTGTCCCTACAACAGATGTTAGAGAGTTAAAGGGAAGTACTGAATAGTTCAAAGTCATGATCTCTTCTGCTTGACGACACAAAAGGTCGATCATCCTGAAGGTGTCATGGGGCACGGGCTCAACAATGTCAAGAGTCTGGTGCTGAAGAAAAACAGAAAAATTAAATGATCATGGTAAGTTCCAAGTGTTAGCAATGCATACTTTCTCAAACTTATCAAAGAGAATGTCGTAAACTATTGTAAAGTGTCGTTATAAGAGAATAATCAAAGCAATCAAAGTTCAGAAAGACAATTGTGTAATAGTTCTGTTGAATTGGTTGTAAAAATACTTATTTTCTTTTTGTCAGCCGATGCAAGGCACCACTAGGCACCATTTTAGGGGGTGTTGCTAAAACGCGGAACGGAAAACGGAACGGAAAGCGGAACGGAACGGAAAACGGAAAATTTTTTTCAAACAAATAACATAGATTCGATATAAATCAGATAAAAGAGCAATATTCTTGTTGTAAAAGTCATTTCTCTAATAAAAATTTATTGTAAACTATTACATATTCATGAGTCATACACACCCTCCGTGGAAAAAATGGCACTGAAAGAAATTCGACCCCCCCCCCCCACTCACACACGTAATAGCATTTTCGTGTTCGGGCAAAGGACATATCCCCCTTTTTTTTGCTTGTCAAATTTATTGTATGTTGGAAATTTTTTACTGACCCCCCACCCCCTCTTTCAATTTGTTTCCAATATCCATGGCAAAAATAACTAGTTATGATATTCAGATTATGCACGCATTGTCGAATTCGCGAATCATAAAAGAGGGAGTGGAGTTTCTGGTCTGTGTAGGGGCCCAGAGTTACATTAAAAATTGATTTATTTAAGTTTATGTATATTTTGGACACAAAAAGGGGGACAGACCTATTACAACTTCACAGACCTTTCCGATGAGCGGAAAAACAAACTTATTTTTATGGGGTCATTCATATACACCCCCCCCCCCAAACACACACACACACATATGTACCGCAAACAAACAGAATTTAACTTCATTGAATGCAAAGATTACGCATTATATCTACCACATGAAAGTTTTCCAACTCTGTCTATCCAGAATTTAAATATATAGATAGCGACTCAATTTTGAATAAAATTTTAACAAGTGTGTATAAGAGATGTTTATTCGAGCTTGCCGTAAAGGTTTGCCCTAAAACGTACTCTTAATAATTTTTTTTTTTACATTTTATTTCTCTTTCCATGGTTCATCTAGATATCAAATATTTGTTCCACCCCCCCCCCCTTTCCAGCCATAACCTTTTTATTACGGAAATATTCGTTCAAGTTGACATCCTCACTCACACTTTTTGTGAATGTAATTAATGTAGTAAGTTAGTGTAAAAAAAATAGTAATGATAGATGTTGGAGTTGCAACTTATTCCCCCTCCCGAATCAAACAATTGTCTTCTTCTTGTGTTTTTCCTTGTCAAATACTTTTCAAGTTCGTTTCCCCCCTTTTTCAAATTCGATTCGAGGTGACTGCTATGTGAGCCATTTTCCTAAATATATAAGAGATTGAGTACGTCAAAATCAACTTGTATTCAATTGTGGGGGATTGAATATGTACAAGATATATTTTTTATGATAAAATTTGTGTATTTTAAGTGATTTAATCCAAAATAATATTTTTCGTTTTCCGTTCCGTTCCGCTTTCCGTTCCGTTTTCCGTTCCGCGTTTTAGCAACACCCCCATTTTAGGAGTGAATATTTTCCTTCGACCGGTCACTTCAGCAATGAACCTTTTGTCATGATAAGGAAATATCGAAAAAACGGATGCCTTATAATATCTATCATGAAAGGTCAGTCACCATTTGTCTAAATGACAGATTGGATTTGCTGATACGGTCATTGTATCAAATTAATACCGTATGAAATGAAGACATTCAAACAGATTGTTAATATTCCTGTTTCATCAATTTGTTTGTCATTAAGGACAAGGTATGTTAACTGTCGCATCTGGCGTCTTATATTATAGGAAATTCAGGACATTGATAAATTCAGCTGGCATAGAAGAGTGTTGAAGTAGGACATTTTCCCGAACAACCTCGAATCTTGTGAAATTTCGACTTATTTGCTGAAAAATTGCAACCGTTGTCAATTGACTCATAATATGCCAGACGTCAACATGTTACGTATATCATTTATTTCTTTAATTTGTCAATGTTTACACAGCGTAGAAATAGATAAAGAAGAATTATTGAATTGTAATTGATAATATTATGGGTACAATTGTATAGTATATATTGAAATACTTTTCTCTCATCTTTTATGTCTTTGTTTGCTTGAGCTAATTTTCTTTCTTCCTTCTTTCAAAGTGTGTGAGTACCATTTTATTCAAAAAAATAAAAATGAAACAAGCGGGGGGTATAAATATTGCAATGATTTTATCATCTAAAGCAAAGGAAAGTTATTTTCCTGATCTATTGTTAAAAAACAAAATCGAAATCCATACATGTAATCATATGTCCATGAAATGTAATTCGTCTTCAATGTAAAATATTTAAAATCAACTTAAACTGACTTAAATTAATGCGGAATCTAATACGTGATCAAAATTGAGTTTGGGATGCATGAAATTATAGTTACAAAAAAGTTGGATTAATACCTTCTTCAAGGAAGTCGGTCGTCTCAGATGTATTTACAATCAATAAATCAATGTAACAAAGTACTACTTGATTCAAACTTTAATCCTGAACACAAATATTTGAATTAGGCAATATAAATTTGAAAGTCATAAAAATACACAAGCTTAAGTCAAACTTAAGTCGACTTTTAGATACGAGGGTTGTTCAATAAATTCCGTCCTCGGTGATCGGAAAAAAGCAAAAGACGCTTTTCAATGATTTACTCTTAATGATTTAATTCATATTCTCTTTTAATTAAAACAAATGTCAGTAACATTTTTATCCATTTTTGTGATTGTATTTAGAGCTCATTTTTTTGGCATGGTTCTTAGTATACTAGAAAATGGCAGACCCTATGATTTCCTGAACTTGTTTTTTTTCCTTCTGAAAGGTGTTTTATCAAGTTTAAAAAATGAAGGTAAAAGATCTGGCGAATATTGTAAATGTAAAAAATGTTAGCTTTCTGTTTACCCCCAAAATCCTTTATTTTTCAGGTAGTGTGGATTTGGACGCTGTAATGAAGACATTTAATGTAGTGGGTTCCTGATTCTGGTTTCCTCCTCTCATAAACTTTTCGATTTTTTTCGAAACATTTCCTTTCTAGACTCCTCCAAAAATTAAACTGCCTATTCTAATACGAATTTGAACAACAAGACCACTAATATTTAAGAAAATGGCATATTTGACTGTGGCTTTTAGCTCTTACAATTCATTGCTCTTCTCAAACCTTTGCTGCTTTTGTCCAGTACATGTTATCGCAAATTTTGTTTTGAGGGTTTTAAGCAATATATTCAAGTTTTATTATCTGTTTGAATTCCAAACAAATGTTGATAACTACAATTACTGATATTTCAAAATAATTGTTTAGATATCCTGACACGCTGTCGTTCTCACTCATCTTTTTTTTCAAATCATAAGGTGACTTTTGAGTACTGAGCTTTTTTAATGTCAAATATTTCTTTAAAAGTATACACACTATAATTTGTGCCAGTTTAAACAAGATTGAAGATTTATATATTTTGTTTATCAATAAATGTTACGAAAGTACTGTAAATTACAACATTAAAATTAAACGTGTTATAAAGCTATCAAATTATATCATTTTTATCATTAATTTAACGCTCTATGATTGGCTCAACCTTGATCACATGATTAAATATATAACGGCATAAGACTTGAGTTACTATTTATAGAATCTGAAATGCATATCGACTTGATGTTTCTAAATATGGAGATTAATAATTTTCTGTAAAACAAAAATAGTTTTATAATATTTACTCCACAAATATAAATGAAACACAGTTTCTTCATCCAGCTACCTTGTAGTTGGATAAAAATAAAAAACAAATTATGTCTCACGAGTGAAATAAATTTCATATTCAACTACAAAACATTGAATTTTCTGTTTACATTTTCTTTGATTTTTGCCATTCCCTACAACTCTGACTCTGACTGTTGAAGAGATAACTTGAAGACGTGTTTTATAAGCTCTTACCTGTACCCATGCAGATGATAAGTGACAAATGATCAACAAATCATGGATCTTAGTGTAAATTCCAATCTATTTAAATTAATTTAGAACTCATTTAGTGCATTATCACAATCATTTACTGGAAAACATAAAAACTGGACTTAACCCCATCAGTGAGTGTACCTTACTTTCTCCAGATTAAGTTCAACAAAGAAAGTGTGACTATAAACTATGAGGCCAGAAACATGATTTTTTTTCCTATCTGTGCTAAAGGAAATGCTCTTATTTCATGGATATACAAGAAAAACAAGTTTGCATGTGAGTCAATAACAATAGCGATTTACAAAAGTACTTATACTATCCTCATTCAAGGGTCTAGTGCCTTTGAATGAAACAGGAGAGAATTTCTGAATTAAATAACAAGTTAACCTGATATGCATAATTTAACCCAAGATGCTACATAAAATGCAGAGTTCTCCTTGAGCTGTTTTACTGTGTTGCTCCCGACACAGTAAAATTTTCTCCGACACAGTAACGATTCAAATTTTATGCTTGCGACACAGTAAAAATTTTGCCGACACAGTAAGATCTGTGATAATCAGGAAATCGGAACACACAAGTTCTATCTAATTGAAACCTAAATCAAACAATCCTACCGTCTTTCAATTCTAAAAGGTAGAGCACTTAATTAGGGCTTCACTTTGCATAATCAATTATCTCCTAGACCCTCGCCGGACTTTACGCATGAAGGAACAAAGACAAATAATTTCTTTTCACACTTCTATGTAACGGTTAATTGGTAGTTGCATTTAAAATACATTGTACTATTTTTTTAAATAATCTGTCTTTTCTATAGATCCGACGCTCTAGAACTATGTTGGTACTGCGGTAAGCCAATCATAACTATAACCATTGTACCGAAATCATTTAATTGATGTAAATAAATTGTTTTATTTTTCAAGAAGTTCATAAAAGTTATTAACTATTCTGAAGTTTTTTTTTTTTGTAATTCGACAATAATTCTATTCGATCAAGAAAACTGACGAAAATCACGGCAAATTTACTTTCAAAATGGTAAATAATTCAACTGTATTGACCAGCATTTCCTCCATTTTACAAAACATGTGTTTTTACTTTTATCAATATGTATGACCATACTATTTGTGTAACGAATTAGTAATTTTTAAAAGAAGTGTGTGATGTATTCTTTTGTAATTATAATAAATAGTGATTCACTGCGAATTTGATCGCGAAAATCCACGAAATTTTAGTGCTTCGCGTAAACTCTGCAACACAGTAATATTTCAAATGATGGAGAACCCTGAAATGTATTCATAGTGAAACGGAATGCAAGTTGGTTATTCACTAACCATCTCCATATTTTGCATCCACCCCAAAATCTACCCACAAATCTGGTAAAAATGACAAACTAGCTGCGGGCTCTAATTGTGACCAATGCAGCAGTGCAGAGACCATCAAACAACTCTCTGAAATGGTTGCAACCTTAACACAGGAAGTAGAAAATCTAAAAAAGCAGTTGCTTCAAAAAGGAGAGAAATGTAAAAGTACGTCAACTCAGACATTAAATAATCTCTGAAACAGAAAAGAACAACTACTGAAGATCTCTCAAACGGAGTCTCCAGACACACACAGTGTGCCATTACTGCCACCAGGACAGATTTAAGCATATCCACGGAATCAATGGAGACAGAATCTATTCCACATTTGACACAAAGCCAAAAGACGAAGAAAATACGGAGACAGCCAGAAAAGGGAAAATCTGTGCTTTTGATTGGGAGTTTAATATTCCAGAGAATCAAAACCCGAGGATTACTACTGCCCTGTGTACAAGTTAGCACAAACAGAGGAGCCCAAGTCTCTCACATTCTTGCAAAATTAGAAAATTAGCCAAGATGAATGTATCTTCCTACAATTATATGGTCATTCTTGCTGGAGGAAATGATGTCGGAAACAACCTCGACAGGGAGGCCATTGAAAATGATTTTGTGGAAATTATCACCGATCTGTAGTCCCAGAATTCTAATGTTCAAGTGTATATTTATGAAGTTTTGGCCAGGAAAGATATCAATGTTTGTGAAATAAATAATATTATTCATTATGTTTGTGAGAAATATTGAGCTACAGTGATTCTTACAACACAGGTGTTCAAGCAAGAGAAACCTCGCCCGAAATTATACTGGAAGGACGGAATCCATCTCTCTGACAAAGGGACATCTACGTTTCTCAAGATCCTTCAAGGACATATGAACATTTTGAAATGCGACAGAGCACAAAACAGCCTTAATACATCCCGTTATTACACCTGTCCAAACTCTGGTGAAGAGGGCCATTCCGCGCGAAACTGCAGGCATTGGAGGAAAGTTACTTGCTGGAAATGTGGCGAAGTTGGACACAAAGTTAAATTTTGTGAATATTAGGGAATCGGCGACGAATGTACAGCCGTTATTACAAATAACAATTTTGCTAGTGGTAAAAACCTTTATGATGAACTTAGAAACATGTCAAGTATGTAACAACGTTACATGTAAATGTTCACAATCTTTCATAGATATTAATTCAAACAAGTCACATATCCCTAAAAATTCTGTTAATTCACTTTCGAAAAAGTCAGAAAATTATACAAACAATGATAAAACATTTAAAAAAAATTCAAAGACTCTGATAAAAAGGATACAAATCATCCTCCCGAAAAATTTAGAAATGTACAATCACCTTTTAGTTTAAATAAAAAGGGACTAAAATTTGGGAATTTAAATGTTTGTCACATTTTGCCGAAATTTGATCAAATCCAATTATTTTTAAATAGTGAACAAACACTGGATGTGTTCGAGGTTTGTGAAACCTTTTTAAATGAAAATACGAGTTTATAATGACTAAGGTGGATATGTTTTTGAAAGAAAGGATATATTAGGTAAAGCAGGTGCAGGGCTTATTGTCTTTGTGTCTAAAGATTTCTATTATAAGCTGGACCTCTACTCTAGAGGAGTTTGATTTTACACAAGTAATTCAACAACCTATTAGAATTACAAACACTTCAAGAACACTCATTGACCATGTTTACACTAATTCACTTGTAAACATATGTGAAATTCAAGTGCCCCCCATAGCTTTGTCAGACCACTACCCAGTGTGTTTCACAAGAAAAAAAAATACGTTCTTACGGAAAGGAAAGCACACTGAGATAACATACTGATGCTTTAAAAACTTCAATGAGCAGAATTTTTTAATAAAGTATAAAGATTCATTTTATGGAAATCATGATCATAGTTCTCGTTAGTAAGATCCATTTCATACAAGTTTATTATTTGAACAGCGATTGCTTGTCCTAAAAGGAAATTTACCGGTTTACTAGGCTAGGAATAGAATGAACTGTATAGGTCCACAATTCCAACATGTAAAGTCAGTGGTGTTCACAGCCATTATCTGGCGTAATTTTCAACAGAATCCATAATATTGATGAATTCCTTTGCCAGTTATAGGATTGGGGTTCCCTATATTTAGGACCTTTTAAAAAAAGTGATAAAAGATCTTTATTATTAACTGTATTTAAGTCACCTGTCATAACGTGTCCATCAGGACTATAGCTATAGGGCGAAGAAGAATATGAACACAATGGAGTATTATGTTTTATATATTAGGTATCCAGGCCATGTAAAGTTTTTTTTTTTGTAATTTAAAACTTTAGAAGAAATGGTCAATGTATATTTGTAGGAAATACAAGGTGCAACTTTAAGGTAAATATCTAGTAAATGAAAGGTGCCTACCGATTTTTCAAAGAACTTTATTCGGTAATAACCAATATTTGCACCCCAAATCAAACTTTGATGGAGATATATTGATTTAAGTTCTTAAAAAGGGGTGTATATGCTGACTTCAAAGCACTAAATATTTTCATAAGTTATTACGTCATATGTACGTAATGACGTCTAAAATATGACGTAAATTTGAGATTTTTATGAATTCTACAGAAAAATGTACATATTTCGTCGATACTTTGAGTAAAAAGTCACCGAGCGCATGTGTGTTCAGGAACAATATTTTGATATGATGTGTAGAATGATAATATCAATAAAATATCTAAATATTGTTCCTGAACAAACTTGCGCTCTATAAATTTTAAAGCTAAAATTGTTGAAATTTTGTCCATTTTGTCAACTTTCTGAAAAAGGATATAAATCGGACAGGTTTGTGACGTCATAAAAACAAAAATTGTGAATGAGCTGCTTTGAAACTATAATATGTTCTGTTAATTTATTTTTCACCTACAATTTATTGAATTCAGCACTTTCAGGAACTTTTCAAAATTTGACTTTTGTGGGGGCAAATATATGAAATAAACCGCATATAGTTCTTTGAGAAATGAATTCCTTTATTGATGCTTTACAACTTAGGTTTGGTCAAATTAGGTATTTCGGGGCATAATTTGTAGGTAAACAAGATGAAAAACTGTACTTTTTGTACTTTAAACAGTCATTTTCAATGAAAAATTAAGAAAACCAGTCATGATTTTTTTCATATTCCACAAAGGAAAGGTGTCAAGATTGCCTACAGTCTCTCAGAAAACGGTAATTAATATATATGTTCATGGCCTCTTCTTTAAATCAAACTCAAATGTTATATAGATAGCTGGTTTACTTTTCATATCATTTTAAACTGAAAGTCATGAAAATACTCTATTTTCTACATAATTCTGCTAAAGCCATAAAATACGGGAAAAAGAAATTTGAAATTGATAATGGCGTCATAACGGATGTGGCACCAAACAATTATTCTAAAGTTATTTACTAGATCTTGACCTTAAATTGAATGATGGTGAAATACAAGACTGGACCCTTTTGTTATTAAGAATATTGCTAATGTTAACCGCTTCAATTCCTTTATTGGCATATTGAAATTTAAGGAAAATACGGGTTGTTTTAGCTGCATTTTTCTTCCGTAACACGTGCGGCTTTAAAGAGCCTATGACTAGAAATATCAATAATTACACATCCGAGCTTATATACTGGTTTTGAGGAATCAAATATTGGACTTGGAATCAAATATTGGACTTGGAATCATATATGGGACTTTCCTTGGCCTTTTCAAGAAGACTATTTAAAAGTTTCAGAGAAAATGAGTAAAGTTTGGTGCGAATATAATGTAGACCTTACTGCTGATTTACATAAAGCAGTAACAAATCAAAAAAGACATCGTGTAGTACACAGACCGATTCCCATTACGTCTTTGAGTATAGTTATAAAGTCCCAACACATTCACATTGCTACACTATGGACTGGAAAGATTTCCTACACTATCGACATTGGCATTATGTACATCGAAAATACTACTTGATCTGCTTCTCACTACATACAAACTACGTCACGTGTGAGGAAATGACGTCACATTGACAAGTGTATTGCGATAAGTGACTTGTTTATAACTTAATGAACGTTAAATCAGCATGCTGCAGTAAGTGTTAATGTAGTTTGATGATCTAGTACAGATTAAAATAACAAATCACCTCATTTTGTGGTATTATAAAGAATTTTTATATTTTGTATGATGTTATAGTTAACTTTTTCCTACAAATTAGGCTCCGCCCCCTCTTTGTAACCTTAACTGTGATGCGTGATGACTTCAAAATCTTTTCTGCCAACAATTTAACTAAATTCAGATATTGTTCATATTCTGTATCTAATCAACTTCAGGTTTATCAAAAGATTTTTAAGGAAGCATTTTTGGATTATCTGTCTTAATTTTAACTATTTCTTTTTACTATTTGACAAACGTGACAGTAGAACCCTGGGTAGTCTTCGGCATTGGGTGAATTTACACCCGGCGCTTTCCGTCCTCTGGGGGTAGGCAAATGTTCTCGTATGTCACCCTCAAATCCATATGATTTTATGTATATATGATATATGTATATTTAATTATTGCAGTGTGCATTCAATGCCATAATTACATAAAATGTATGTTTGTTTGCTCAAAGCTACCTCTTTTGAGGTCTAAAACGAGTTTCAACTGCTGTCTTTATTTATAGATATATGGTCTTTTTGAAGAGATGCTTTGCTTTTGTTGTGTCTTTGTTAAAAATGATGATACTGATACCACATACCCGATCACTGATCGTCAGACATAATGGATTTAATTTCTACTATTCAATTCTTTAAAACTAAAGACGTGTTTGGTTGTCTTACTGGGACGGTATGGATAAAACATGCCAATCACAATCATATCTCAAATGTATTTGTCGTTCAAATTAGAGAATAGAAGTTCTGAAAGGCATATACAAGAGATCAAGAACCAATTCCTAAAAATACGAGGCATGTGTATTGTAAGTTCCATACGAAGAATAATTCATACGATCACAATAAATTTAAATTGATATTAATTTTAATTTTATTCTTGATTTGTATAAAGTCATAACAATGAAATGTTTTATTTACATTTTGTTTGAATCTGTTTATCGGCATTCAACATATTGAAATTCGGTTCACCTTAGCTTTCTTTGGTGCCCTGTAGTCTTTTTGTTTATTTATTTCATCATAAAGATTTCCTTATAACTAATCAAAAATTTGTTCTACATTATGGTCCCCTTTCCACGTTACTCTTATCATAATTGAATAAATACTTGATAGTGATCATGATATCTAGTCCCATTTTTTCACTCCTACAAAAATTAGATGAAGATTAAAGCAGGCAGTGAACTACATTCTAACTGGATACATTTCAAATGACTGACACTTTTATGTATTGTGATATAGAAATTTAAAAGAAAAGGAAGCGTATGTGTATTATCAATTTCTTCCTTTCAATATAAAATATATACTGAAAGGAAAAAGAAACGCATATTTTACTTTCAAATTAAATTAAATTTATAATTTCGAAAATGTTTTCCAGTATTGTTATCAAACATTTTAATTCATCTTTAATCTACAAGTTACCAAAATCTTGTGTGACTTTGACTGATAATTCCTGAGTTATTGAAATTGATAAGTCGATACCCCCCAAAATTAAAATAAAAATTCTCATCATCTCCCTTGCACATTGGTAACAGCCTTGATTTTCCTGTGCATTGAGTTCACCAGAGCATTTATCTTTCTCAGTTTATTATTCAACGCTTCCGACAATAGTCTTAATGGTTGATAGAAGCTGTATCATTCCAAAGCCAACAAATCCCCCCGCCAAATGAGTGCCACGAATTTTCATTTTAGGATAGAATTTACAGAATCCAGCTGGTTTGGTACACGTGAATGTTTGTGAGAAAGTCTCGACAAACACTGGCTACATTTTCCGAGTGTGAACATGCTAAAAACATTACGCACACGACGCATACGTGCGCGCGTGAGAGTAAAATCGACGTAAAAGTTGCCAAGCTCACGGACTGAATTAGAGCAGAGAATTTCTGTTAATTTTAGGGTGAAAATATTGGTATGATAGTTTGCTGTATAAATATCGGTTTCAGTGACCTTGACAACAACCGAGGTGACATGATGAAAAGCACTGTCTTGATGTGACGTTGTTACGCGTCAACGTCACCGCCATCGTTAGTTGGAAACCTTTTAATTTACTCTCTGACAACTGAAAAACCTTTTTTTTTGTTGAAAAGTTTAAAACAAACTGCACAGCAACATCTTGTTGCCTTTTTATTCACTTACGCAATTCATTTACTGGAACCAGTGTTACTTCCGTCAGCCATACCCTGATTGCACGAAATTTATACTGATTGCAAATGCGGAAAACGATGTCTTTAACTCCAATGCACCGATTAGCACCACAAAATGTGATCATAAAATTGTCATCATCAACATGCACGTGTTTTTGGCTTATTATCATTTCCCCTACGTGACGCCATACATTTCATGGTTGAGTAATTTTGACCAGCAATTTTAGTGTACAGTAATCAAAATACACATTTGACAAATTTTCATAATTTTCGGCCATATAGTTAAATGTATTTCGATATTATGCTATTATGCGTTTCTTTTTCCTTTCAGTATATGTGTGTTTTAAGTTGTACCCATTTATAAGTGTCTTATGAACCTAAACTCTGATAATTATAATACTTTTTAGAGTGTTGATCAATAAAAATGGGTCCCCAGATAGCAAGACTATGTTGGGCCAACATTGGCAAAAGGTTGTATGGTAGGCGTTGGGGGAACAACGTTGGGCCAACGTTGGACCAACGTTGGACCAATGTCACCATGCCAACCTCCTCGACCATGACAGAATTCCTATGTTGGCCCAACGTTGGTCCAACGTTAGCAACTTCCATTCACTTTACATCCCAAGGAAGGAGGGATGTTGATGTTGGTCCAACGTTGGCCCATTGTTTGTAATACACTCTTAAAGAAAGTGTATTTTAAAGTTGGTAGTAGTATGTTGTTCCAACGTTGACCCGATGTTTGTAATACACCCTTAAAGAAAGTGTCTTTTAAAGTTGGTAGTAGTATGTTGGCCCAACGTTGGCCCGATGTTTGTAATACACCCTTAAAGAAAGTGTCTTTTAAAGTTGGTAGTAGTATGTTGGCCCAACGTTGGCCCGATGTTTGTTATACACCCTTAAAGAAAGTGTCTTTTAAAGTTGGTAGTAGTATGTTGGCCCAACGTTGGCCCGATGTTTGTAATACACCCTTAAAGAAAGTGTCTTTTAAAGTTGGTAGTAGTATGTTGGCCCAACGTTGGCCCGATGTTTGTAATACACCCTTAAAGAAAGTGTCTTTTAAAGTTGATAGTAGTATGTTGCCCAACGTTGGCCCGATGTTTGTAATACACCCTTAAAGAAATTGTCTTATCAAGTTGGTAGTAGTAAGTTGGCCCAACGTTGGCCCGATGTTTGTAATACACCCTTAAAGAAAGTGTCTTTTAAAGTTGGTAGTAGTATGTTGGCCCAACGTTGGCCCGATGTTTGTTATACACCCATAATGAATGCGTCTTATCAAGTTGATAGTAGTATGTTGGCCTAACGTTGGCCAAATGTTTGTAATACATCCTTAATAAAGTGTCTTATCAAATTGGTAGTAGTATGTTGGCCCAATGTTTGTTATACACCCTTAAAGAAAGTGTCTTATCAAATGGGAAGTAGTATATTGGCCCAATGTTTGTAATACACCCTCAAAAAATGTCTTATCAATTTGGTAGTACATGTACATTGTAGTATGTTAGCCCGATGTTAGCACGAGTGTTCTTTTGTTTAGGTGTTTCAAAGATGGGATATTTATATTGGGCCAACGCTGGCCCAATTATTATACTGCCAACTAAAGATGGTGTAAATTTTAGCTGCAGAGCTGGCATTCTATGTCCATGCTTTTAATTGGATGACTGTTTTTGTTTAGATCTGATATATTCAACATTTTAAATTTTAACTTAAGTGATCACAGCACCAAAGAGTGTTTTATTATATTTTTTGAATTGTGCACATGCATGATTATTTATTTGAAATAAAACCCTTGAAATTATGAATTTTTTCATGAGAATTTAGAGAAGACTGAATACGTTCTTAGGAACAGGATGTGAATGAAGCCTACATATACATAAATCAAAATGACACAGCTTTATAATTAAATTGAAACAAAAGTTAGGCGTTCGCTATCACGTGACCAAACTGTGGAGTGATCTGTCAGATTCAATTGCTCACAGGTGGTGATAATGCAGGGCAAGCAACAAGAAGTGAAATTTAAATTTATGGATTATACACTTGCTATACAGCTGCATTTAGAAGCAATGTAAGTATATTTATTCTTATTTATTCAGGTTAACTGTTAAAATTGATTCGGAATTCATTCTTGTCATGTTTTTGCACACAAGCACTGTAAATTAAGGTTAAATAACATATTTTAAGTTGTTTCTATCTATCTAATTCTTAACTGTCTATTACAGACACGATTGTAACAAAGAAATTCAGTCAGAGACTGCAAGGAAAACAAATGTTGTGGCGGTACATGTAAATAACAATGAAATCGAAGACCATGCATAAAGAAGTGTATAAAGTATGAGTCCGTATGACAAAGATCAAGATGAAGAAAAGGGAGGCGACGAAGGGACGGAAAAGAGCGGGAATACAACAAAAGGACTATAATAAAGGAAGTGAGCCCTGATTAAGAACTTTTATTTGATAATTTTTCATAATTTACCTCTATTGTCTATTTTAAAATTTATTTTGTAAATTATGATTGAATTGATGTATATAAAATATTATCACAGTGAATCATTAGTAATGTTTTCATTGAACATGTCCATGTATGCATTATGAATGCAGATTGAATTGTGAATTAATTATTTTAAACAGTCAAAAATAGGTTTATGTAAAGAATCACTTAACCAATTGCAAATGTTTCTATGTAATAACTACGTTGGCCCAACAATTTGCCATCTGACATTGTAAAAAACAGGGTCAACATTGGGCCAACCTAACCAACCAGTTGTTAAGGTTGGCTGTTAGTTGGCATACACTAAAAACTACATTGGCCCAACAATATGCCATCTGACATTTCAACATAGGGCCAACGTTGGGCCAACCTAACCAAACAGTTGTTAAGGTTGGCTGTAAGTTGGCATACACTAATAACTACGTTAGCCCAACAATATGCCATTTGACATTTCAACAAAGGGCCAACGTTGGGCCAACCTAACCAACAAGTTATTAAGGTTGGCTGTTAGTTGTCATACAATTATACCTACGTTGGCCCAACAATATGCCAACATGTTGAACCAACGTTGGGCCGATGAGCAAAATTACCGTGGGCCAACGTAAGGTTACCAACAGTGGGCCAACGTTGGAAAAAAAATTGGGCCAACGTTGGCCCAACTATGTCTTGCTATCTGGGTCAGCGACAAGATAAAGCCCAACGCTTTATTGAGTGTGATACAGAATCATGTGGGAACTTCTCTGAGTTTTACTGCAACACCTGTCATCAGTGAATTTGTGACCAATGTAAACAGGGACATCTAGAACAGAATATAGGACATAAGATTGTCCTCTATCACACGAGAAAGAGAAAACTTCCTTCAGAGAAATGCAGGGTCCATCCCGACGAAGATATCGATATTTACTGTGATGTGTGCCATGATGCTATCTGTTCTACCTGCTTCGCCCAACACCATGGTGATCATAATAAAAGTGACCTTGAAACCATATATAATGCCATTATACAGCAATGTCAGAAAGAAATAAGTGAGATATGGAAAAAAGTCATTCCTGGGGCTAAAGAAAGGGTTGAATTACTTGGAGAAAAGATAGATTATGTCGAGGAAGAAATTGCCAAGTTTAGATTTTTTATGAAGAAAAGAGCAGATGAACTGAAAGGAGTTGTTGACAGTGTACTAACTGATAGTATTAAAAAACTGGATGAGATCGAGGACTCCGTACTAAATGATATGGTTGAAAAACAGGAGGAAACAGAAGACTACATAAATTACCTGGAAATAATGATTTCAGACTATGAGAGCAAAAAATCTTCAATTAAACCCACTGAACTCATGACATTCCATTCAGACATTTCATTAGCTACCCTTAAGAAACCTTACAAAGCTTAACAAAAACTGCCCATTTTTACTCTAGGTATACTTAATGAAAAAGAAATAGCAAAACAGTTTGGTGAAATTGAAATGTTAGAATTTTCTGAAGGTTTAAAGCTTTCTCCTGTCACAAAAGTAAGTGAAGTAACTTTTCAGGGAGTCCAACATAGAATAAACCATTTTTCTATCTTGTCCCCCAAAAAGTTTTGGGCTAGTGATGACTTTGGAAATCTCATTCTGTATGATATAGAAGGTAACATTTTAAAGAAAATATCCACCTGTATAGGGTATAATCAATGTTACCACACAGTCACGATGACGGGGGAACTTCTTTACACGCACAACATAGAAAAAAATGTCTTCAGAGTAAATAGTGACATGAAAATTGACCAATTAATTGAGCTATGGAGCTGGGAACCTACAGCCATTTATTCCTCTACCATCAATGAAAACATTTTAGTTGGGATGATGACAGATTTAGGCCAAAAAATAACCAGATACAACAGAGAAGGAAGAAAGTTACAGGAAATAAAATGGGGTAAAAA
The DNA here is from genome assembly GCF_032062105.1 of Saccostrea cuccullata. Lineage (NCBI taxonomy): Eukaryota > Metazoa > Mollusca > Bivalvia > Ostreida > Ostreidae > Saccostrea > Saccostrea cuccullata. The sequence continues at coordinate 245,438 of NW_026926086.1, read as the reverse complement.
GGACAACCTCTGTATCAAAGTATAGACTGCATTACAGAGAACATCAACGGTGATATTTGTACATCAAACTGGGACGCCGATAAGATTGTGGTGGTGACTGCATCAGGAGAGTACCGCTTCTCTTACTCTGGTCACCAATCTCAGTCTGGATTTCGTCCCTATGGAATCTGTACAGATGTTCTGGGACACATTTTGGTGTGTAATACCAATTCTCTTTTTTAGGATATCAGCTTTTGTGTTCACCTGCTGGACATAAATGGCAATTTCTTATCTGTCTTGCTAACACCAGATCAATGTCCTAAATATTCCTGTGCTCTCTGTATCGATGAACAACACAATCTCTGGGTTAGGGGAAGTAGTTCTACCGTCTCTGTGTACAAGTATTTGCAGAATGCAAAACATAATAATTGATGCACTGTATTGTTTATGCATGATCAATGTGTGTTACATGCAACCTCTTATAGTTCATTGCAAAATGTATTTAGTTGGTAACTTGATGAAATCCCATGAAGTCCAAAAGATTTCTTCATAGATTTATGATCAAACTAATTAGTCATACAGAATTGAGCATATGCATTCCTTCAATAAGTTCGTTCTAGATGGAATGGAAGGATTATATTTGAAATTGTAAATGTAGGAGTTTAACAAATGAAGATCTGTTTTTCCTATTATGTCAATTATGTTTTGTCTGGTCTTCAAGTCATATTTTTTCATGTAACACAATCATTATAATATTTTGTTGACAAACTTCAAGGAATAATGCTTATTTTACAAATCTATTATGCATTCTGTTTTACATACACTTGCTTCAAAGTGCAGAATTTATATCCTTTATTCTTAATGAGACATAAGAAAAGTGTTCAATAGAGCTCACATGGTTTTCGCACAAATTAAAGTCACATTGTTATGATGTAATATTGTGTAGCGGGACAACAAAATGCAATATAAAAGTATTTGTTTATATTATTTGATTTTATTTCAATTACATAAACTTAATTCACAATTATCAATTGATAGAATTTGATATATCAATTGCTGAAAAAAAAGAACAACTTTCCCAATTGTTATTTTATGGTTTCTCGCCACTAGCAGCTGTCTTTTTATCCGTTCTTCTGAAAACAATAGCTCTAAGCAGAAATGTAGATATGGGCATAGTACAGCTCCTGTAACTTGCATTTTCTTTATATTTTGACAATTTAGCGCGGGATGATAATAGTATTTTTCATATGTTTGACTGTGTTATATGTTAGTAACATGACATTTTTAAAAGTTACCTTCTCAAATTTAGAATCGTGAAAAATCAATCCCAATGCACAATTTTTTATGTTTTAAACCCAAACATGACATATACGCATTTCTACGCATCTGACTGTAAAATAAATATGATATAAACACATTCATAGATTCAATAATGCTGCAATTATCATAATAAATCGGTACCGATGAAAAGAGATGAATACGGTAAAATAATTCACAGAATGTTTTTCATTTCTCATATCAGTTTTTGCTAGCTTGAGTTAAGGTAGGTCCCTACCCAGGAGATTTAATGGTTTAAATGGTATTTTTTCTTTTGAAATTATTAGAATGACACTTAATTTAAATAAAAAGCACAAAAAATAAATAACTTTTCATGTTATTTTTCAAATTAGAGTGCCTCAATGACGTATACCCCCTTCTTTCACGACACTTTTTCATCCAGATTCAATATATGGCTCATATCAAAAGCAATATCAAAGCAAAATTACTTTCAAATGTATTTATTTATTCATTAATATGTAGGAAAGGCATAACCAGTCTCATATATGAATATTTATTTTATAATATAACTTTTTTTCCAATAAGATATCAATTTGGTGCTTTAAATTTTTTATACAATATCGTCATTTTTACACATTTTTCATAAAGTAATGGATAAACACGTTCTTTTTTTATTTAAAATATTAGATTTATATCTGTTGCAACTAAAAAGCCCCCAAAAATTAGTACTTTTCAGGCTTTTTAATTTTCTACACCTTCTAGATCATGAATACCCCCTTGCTGATCAAACAAATTCAACTCTAAATATCAGTAACAAACATATTTAAAAGAAAAATCACACTCATATACCATTTTCATGCATTATAAAACATAACAAGTCAATCTGTCCTAAAAAATCATTTAAATGCATTTTTTACAACTCATCAATAATTGAAACATGTCCGTACATATACAAATACGGCTAAACCACTTCAACATTCTTCCTTTCAGGCATGCACTCAAATACAAACAATTTAATACTGCTTTTACTTCAGTAACACCAGCATAGGACATAGATAAAGTTATGTTACAACTGAAAACTTTATGCTTGCTGCTCAGTTCTACTAATACGTACACCACTAAATCCCTTCTTTGTGTGATTACTAACGGATCTTTTGCTCATATTAGGATCAACATTAGCTTTTAATCTTGCCATGGTATTTGAGTCGCTGTCCATAATCACGGTATCTACTGAAAGAAATTTAATATGTTGTACAGCAAATAACATTTCTATGTTTTGACTGATTTAATATTGTACAATTAGTTTTTTAAAAATTGTTGGATTGTTTTTGTTCTTGATGTTCTTACCTTTCCCCCTACATTCTCGATCTCCAACATCTCACAGGCCATAGCAGGCTGAGGCTCCATAACCTTTGCTGATCCAGTTGAGTTCTTACAGCACTTGTGTTACCTGGGAGAATTACTCTTTAATTTTGCAGCTGCACATACCCTACTTTTTTCCCTACACTGAAAAAATGACTATTTTCTTCGATTTTTCTCCAACAGATAGGCAAGTCCTGTAAATATAAAATGCTGATATCAATTGTTGATTTCAATTGTGATGGAAACAAAATTTTTCATTGACTCAATACGATGTCAGGACCACCATTGTCCATGTGACACATTAGTCTCTACAATGTATAGGTTTTGATACTTGGTACATTTACCTGTAAGACTATTTTAAGCTCTCCCGGTACCCCGCTTCTGTCAAGCACCATCAGATATAACCGCCAGACTCCCTTGACTCCTAAACAATAATATTTTTAATTAACGACATAATTTTGTAAAAAATAATTGCAAATAAAAATATAAATAGGTCATGTATTGCTAGAAAATGGCATAATTACAATCTCATCTCCTCCTGCAGACTTTTATTACAAGTTTCCCCTGCCATTTGTCCAAATTGTTGCCCGACCTCTCTTCCTCTATAGTTCAGAGTTATCCGAGAAACGCTGGGTATGTTTAAAGCAGCCAGGAGTGAATTTACATGTGTTTCACCAAATCTGGAAATCCTCCGTTTATTATTCCTGAAATGAGTTCTCAAAATTATTAACAAGTCAACATGGAAAGTGAATATATGACATGATTGTCCTTGTTTATTTTCTGTATGTGTGTGTGTATAATTAGGTGTGTGCATATGTATGTTTGAGAATAAAGATGCTTTTAACAAAAAAGCAAGTCACATTTTTTATGTTTATATACTGACTATAACTGTTCTTAAAATAAAAATAACCAACATCATGATCCAATTTGAATATGTGAATAAACTATGTAATAAAATACAAATTTAATACCTACTGCTAGTTTGGTATTTACATCCCATGTATTTCTGCCATTAGAAGTCTGGTGTTTGCTTCCTGATGCCACTTCAGTATTATCCCACAGTCAGTAAATTTGCACTTGACAAGTAGTAGGGCTACATGTGCAAGGCCGAATTTGTGTTCCCCTACACAGTTTGACAATTGCAGTGGCTGTCCGCATAACTGACAACTGCTTAGATCATCCGCAAGAACCCCCAAGATCAACTACACGTCTGCCCATTCTCCACTGATTCATTTTCTCATCTTCCTAAACCGAATATGTCTCTTCTTTTCTAACGACATGAATATTCTCACCGTCACAGCCATATAACTCTATGATAATGATTACTGTAATCTAAGTCACTTACTGGCACACCACTTGTTTCGTCACATGTTAAATCTGTTTTGTTTATTCGATTGCTTCTTCCTTTATCTAATTTTCAATTTTTCTAACAAGAGAGTCTTTAACAAACCTGCCTTTAAACCTCGGCATCTCGGTAAACACGAGCGTAATCTTAAAAGTGCCAACTGGAAATGCTCAGCGCTATATAATACCTAAACCGATAACGGTACTAACCCGGTAGAACTCGTAAAGACGGATTTGGTTTTAAAATTTCGTATCGATAATCATATCCGGTAAATTGTTATGACGCGTTTGAGTAGGGACCAACCTTAAACTGTGTTATTGCATAATCAGCGGCTAAAGTCGCAATTGCAAGTTGCTCAAGAGTCTCAACCTTCTGTTCATCTAAAAAGGTTCTAATTTCAGGATGAATTAAGTTTTAGTATTCTTTATTCACAATGAATTGTTTCAACATTTCAAAGTTTGATCCAACATTTTTAGAAGTACACCAAACATATTTTGTTTCTCTCTCGCACATTCTACATGAGTCCGTGCATTTCTTGTAACTTCCAAATTGCTTTCTATACGCTTCTGGTACAAGTTCATATGCTTTCAAGCATTTTTTTTTAATAACAACATTATCTGCAATTTGCGGAGTTGACAATGCAAAATGAACTTCCCTAGCCTTGTAAACAAAATCACTCTGTAACAATAGTGGCAAGCCAGAAACCTCTTTGCCATTTCAAATTTTCTGCTATTTTCTCAAAGTGAATAAAATATTTGTCAACATCCTCCTCTTTAAATTTTGGGACAAGTCTTATGTTCTTTGACACATCAAACTTGTTATAGTTTGATTTGGCGCTAGCCTCAAGTTCTAGCTATTTTTATTTCTTTTGAGGCCCAACTTCTAACTTCTTAATCTGCAACTCATGCTGTCCATCTTGCGCAATTTTCTCTTTTTCATATTCATTTTTCTCTCTCTTAAATGCACGCCTTTCTCTCTCTCTTGTTCAATTTCTAGGTTTTTAAATATTAATTCATACTCAATTTTTTTTATTTTCAATTTCACCAGTTTTTAGATCTTAACATTCAAGTGAAACCTTGACAAAACTCAAACAGTTCATCTTTTCTCAACGTTTCAAGTAACTGCGCATCTGGTGCATTCAAAAAATCCTCTAAGTTAAAAACAATCTTGACTGGTATTTATAACAATGAATTTAATTCCCAAATGTAATAAGTTTAGATATTAAAATCTCCGAGATATCGTTTTTGAAAGTTACTCACAGAAAGCCAAAAATTCGATTATCCCGGAGGAGCCCCCAATTTGTATCGTACGTGGATTACACAAATCTATCTATAGATTGCTGTGGCACACTTACAAGAAAAAAACACACATGCAAAAATGAATTAAAACAATCATAATTGCAAACAAATACACAATACCGACAGAATTTACTACGCTGTTAATCTCCAATATGAATAACCGGTAGTCAACTTTGTGGACGTCTTTGTTACACAAGATGAGGTAATATATACGCACTTCCTCGGGTATAGTCCAGGCCGAATTACGAAGTGCGCCCACTACAGTCCACAATTCTATCGTCCCAATCTGCTGAATCTGCGTCCTAGCAGACGATCACGTGCAACTGTTCCTTGAAGTGTCCATAGTCGCAACATCCGAAGGGGAACGAGTGACACCAGACGTAACAAAAATAACTACATGCTGACGCAATATCTATTAATGATATGAGTATTGTTACACCATCAAATTTGAGAACAGGAGGTCTATAGGCCATATCGTTCAAAAAAAGCACCGTGGCCAAGATAAAAAGCAGAAATCAGTTCATTTTTGAAAAGTTAAACCCACAAGTGGTCCCGACAAGTCCTTTAAAGGGGAGATGAAATGATTTGAACAAACTTGAATATACACTAGCTCATGATGCTTGCATGTCTCTTTGACTATCCGTGGCTTTATTGTCCTTTACAGTTGAACTTACATTGTGTCCCCGCCCAATTAAAATATGACCAATCTTTGCTTTGATGTCCTTGAAATTTTTTTTCCTATATATTCCTTTGATAATCTATTAAGATTATTTATTAAAAAAATCAATGGTGGTTTGCCGATTTAAGTTACCGGCATTTTAATAAAACTGACAACAGGCAAGCGCTAATTTATTTCAGGAAACTCCATTAATGAATTATTCAATTAAAACTTAATAATTTAGACTATATACAAGAAATAAACTCTGGTCACTGATTAGAAAATAAAATGTGAAATTTTTTCCAGTTATGTCCGATCTCATTTTTTGTTGAAAGTTCTAGAAAGTCAAATAGCATTGAACCCGATGTCAAAAATAAAATCGAGGCATTTATTTACAGTAAAAGGCATGAACATAAATATAAAACGATTGGTATCAAAATGAGTGTGTGAATATATCATAGAAAGTTGTGCCAATATTTTATAAATAAATGTCATTTGGATGACATTTGCTTTTTGTTAGAACATATGAAATGGTACAATTTGAATCTACTATATCATACTTCAGTTCTTTTAAAAACGTGCTCTTTGAAGAATACATCTGGATTTTCTACATATATTTTAAAAACGTATTCATATATTGTATGTTTGCATCTCGATAGTTAGGATTTATTCTGTTAAATATTTTCAAATAATGAATTCTGATTATTACTTCTGTACGAGAGTTGTTTATAATGCGTGGATTAGCGCCATAGAATTAGAATAGCTTAAAGTAGTCCGATCCTCAGTCACATAAAATTAACAGTTGAATAATCAAATATACCATAAAAGTATCTCTGAATCCACAAAGTTATGTAAATTTATCCATAATATTTTTTTTAAGTTAAAAATTAACGAGGCCTGAACTACTTGATCTGTGCATTCGTTTAAAGGCAGCGTCGACTAAAGGTACGTCACAATTGAATACAATAATGTCACTATTAAACTGACGTCTAATTGCGCTAAAATGTTTCGATAATCTTGCATACCTGTTAACATTATAGACTGTGCTTGTTGAAAACTAGTTCATTCTGGCATTTCTATTATTTACATGTGTTTAGAGAAAAAGTAATATGATTAAACAACATTGGAACATAGTTTTTAGGCATAAATTTCTTGTTACAGATTACTTAATTTTATCTTGGTTTATTTCAATTTGTGATTTAGAAAAAAAAAAAACCACTTCAACCAAAGATAAACGATTTTAGTATTTCTCCTCGAATATATTGAAGTGGTTATACTCACTTTTTTTATTGGGTATAGAGAGAAACTTATCTCATAATGTAAAAAATATTTAAGATATAGAAACTTATACAGTGTTACAATCGTTTGTTGATGTTATGAAAACCCGTTGGGATTTATAAAATATCTAGTTTGATAAAATAAGTCTCATCAACTGTTTTGATATGCCCCCTTTTCACTGCAATAAAGGATACCTCCTATTTTCTTTTCCTTTTTTTAAAGACAGATGTGAATTGCATGATATATGTGAAACATTTCATCATATATTTTTTATTAGGTTAATATTCTTTTGTTAATTGCGGAGTTTTAGTAGGTAACTTTGTATAAAAGCACAAAAATGGTCCATATCTTGAAAGTGCCCCCATTTGACTACAATAAAGGCAAGGTAACAAAATTTCATTCTAATATTTTTTAGCATAATACATACAAACTTAATTCCAGGAATTAATTTTTTTTATCATTCTGTTTTCTTATTTTTAGCTAGATTATGCCTCGTTAAAGTTAATCATACTACATAAGGATAATTATCATATCTAAAATATTTTTGCAGAATTAGCGAATTTGAATATCAGCCTGCATTTTCGAATTGCAATTTGATCAGCAAATATATATTAGGTTGAAAAATGATGCGTATTCATGCAGGCATTCAGAGAAATTGTCATGATTTCTATACTTATTTGTTTTTTTTTTTTGTCAAGTATTCTATAATACATAGTGTAAAATGCTTTTGTTGTCATTACAAGACACCAAAAAAAATCACTTCTCATTTCATATCTTGCTTATAATCATTGGTATCTAAGATCTAAGGCTGGATTCACGAAAATCTTTTTTCTCTAAAACTGTATTATTTTTTTCCCCTTTTATAGGTTTAAAATGTCAGCTTTTATACATGTACGACCTTTCTTCATCAACTACACATATATATATAAATCTCTGTTGATTCGATTTGCAAGAGCATGCTCTACGTATGAACAATTTCTAAAACGAAGAAAATTATTGAAAAGCAAGTTGACGAAATAAGAATATCAGCAGGCTTGTCTAAAGTTATCATTTTGTAAGTTCTATGGTCAATAAAATGACAGTGTCAGCAAATACTGAGTCAAATGCTGACTGACATTCTTCATACCAATTGTTAGTCCATTATCTATATGATGAGTTGACGACAGATTTTTTCCCGTTATTTCATGATCATGACAAGGAACACACGGCAGGTGTGACCGGTCAACAGGGGATGCTCTCTCCTCTATGGCACCTGATCCAACCTCTGATGTTTTGGTGTTCCGTGTTTGCTCTGCTCTTATTTTGTATTGTTTTATGGACTTTGAGATTGAATACTGTTCGTTATCTCCATATCCTTCTTTCTAAGACTTCAAAAGACCTTGAATCTTATAAAGATGAATAACATAAAAATTGTTACACAAAAAAATCATTTTAAAGCTTCATTTTATTCCATTTTAATAAAAAAGTTGTCACCATGGAATCGAACTATTTAACATTTCTCAAATTTAATGGTTTTTGAACCACAAAAATGTCTTTTATCAAGGTAATTTCTTTCTTGTAATTTTCCAATTTCTTTCAGAACCGATTTGAATCATGATGCTTAAAAATTGACCTATTCTATCTAACAATATTGCAAATTTCTTTATAATAAACCCAATTCTAGTCAATTTTTTATGTGAATTTAATATATTTTTAAGAGAAATAGATTATAGACCATTCATTACATTATCTAATTGCAATGAATTTACGATTGAAATTGGATAAACTAAAGTACATGTAGATGATTAAATTATCTGTACAAATCTTTAGATGCATTCCCGATAACATTTGAATTAATCATGATTTCAACATTCACATTTTCTTTGGATCACATGTGTAAGAAAGAGAACACGTGTACCATAGCAGAATGAATATACTCTGTTGCTGGTGTATATATTCTATTCTCTTTTCTATTGTTTTCTTTATTATATAATGTGGTTCTAGTATAAGCTCCCCTTCGTAAGACTCTAATGCTGTGTGTAAGTCTCCTACAACTTGCTGACAGACTCCAAGTATATACCAAGACAAATATTTGTCTTGAATAGATCTTTCATTGTCACAGAGAATCAAAATGTGGAGATCTGACAGTGACCGTAGATATTGAGATTTGTTACCTAGTCTATAGTTTGATAACACAGACAGCATATCTACCAATACAAATGGTGAAATACACGTTCCAAGTTCACGGGAATTTTTCTTTCCATCTTCAAATATTAACTCTTCAATATAATGAAAACCAAAATAAAGCTTTATTCCTGTTATCCAGGAAATGTTCATTTCTCTAGACAAAGACGGACTATTTTTAACTTCTCTGGATCCTTCTTCGTCTTTAATACCATGACGCTTGATGTAGGTCCTCGAAAGTCTTTCTTTAGTCAGATTAGTTATATGAAGGGCGTCCTTATATCTGCCCGTCCGATAGTAATACATAGCTAAATACAATGAATGTGAGATGGTTCCAATCCGTGAAGACAGTTTAAGAATGTTGCAGAGATTCCTGTGTGAATGATAGACACATTTATGCGGGATATTTGAGGCATTGTTTGATATAATAAATGGAATACGAGCACAAACTTCTGCTGTGCAGCACTGTAATGTCAAGGACTGACATTGTGACTTTGGCAAATGTAACAAATTGTCTAAAGATTTTAAAAAAGAAAAACATTCCATTAAATTACAGAACGTATGTGAAGAAATGTCCAATAATTCAGTTTTTAAAATATCATTAATACAACATTGACAACCGATGTCGTAAATGTGAACTGTATCAAGAGGCATCAAAGATGGCGGTGTGCTGAGGACTGGTTCAAGGATGGATCTGAGGGTCGGACTTTGGAGTACACAGGATACACCTAGTCTGTAATACCGAGTTAGCTGTTCTAACAGGGATTCGCGTGCAGCACCGACAACCTTTTTTAAAAACATATTATTCTGTTGAATAAAAAAATTCGGAAAATCACCATGATACACACAATGAATTATATATGCAAAACACACCCAAAAACATTCCATTAATTTATGAGGACTCCAGGTTAAATGTCCTGCTTGTATTAACCAGAACATTGTAGTTTTCATGAAGTAAGAGCACAGCAATGGTTCCTGTACGTTATTATTGAGAACTTCACTGAGAAATATTTTGAGGAGTCCATAACATAAAAATTGAGTATGATTCATGATATACACTAGCTTTTGTTCGGCTAGAGAAAAGGACAATCTCCATTCCAATTTATTTTGATCGGTAGTACATCTACTTCCAATAGCGACGCAGTGAAAATTACTGTTTAAGATATCCTTTAGCACACTTCTGGGAGGCCACATGCGCCGTTGGCATCTGTTAATCTAATGACTCATAATATTTGGCCAATATTTGTTTGTAAAACAAGCTGCATTATCTATGGATAAAGACATATTTTGATACGTTACACAAGGACCATGATAAGTGGAATTTTCAATCTGCAGATTTTCACCCAGTGCTTGTTTATATAACTCACTTGATAGATAAAGTCTTTCATTGAAGGGTATTATTGATGATGTGACTAATATCCCTGTGGGCAGCGTAAGAAGTTGTAGTCTAACAAATCCAGGTGGGGTATAAGTGTCCTCCATAAGAAAAATACTATAATTTGATGGATCGTATGTATTTAACTGGGAAATCACACTTATTAATTTACAATGACAACACCATGCCATGTTATCCTTATCGGATGTTTTTAACCTGAATCCCTCACGACGACTTCCGCTTAACATACTTCTTTCTCCTCTCGCCAAAGACATTTTTATATCTATCATATCCTCCATGTCTTTCACGTCTCGTCTTATGCCCACTTCCGTCGGGAACCCTATCCTACGACAAAGACCATTATACAGAATCTCTGATAGGCGGTGAGAGTTATCCATTCTGTAAATTATGTACCTATTCAGAATTTATAATATTACGTATTAATAAAAACGAATTTACAAACAAATATTTAAGAAAGCAGTCTGTTTATGAAAAAAAGCTTTGTAACGAACGGGTTGTATTTACAAGACGCCCATGGGCAACATCCCCACCTGATAACTTTGTCTGTTTTTTTTAGTACAGGATTGACCCTTTTGTTATCTTTTGTAACCCTGCCCTACCTCAGAGGTCATGATTTGAACAGTTTAGAATCTTTATAACCCCAGGATGCTATCAGAAGAGTTTTATCTTTTCTGGTCAAGTAGTTCAATAAAAATTCATTGTAAAACTTGCATTCGCTTTTGTGGCCCCGGTGTCATGATTTTAACACTTGAGAATTTAAATTACCCCAGGATGCTTCTCATATTCTCGAGAGGGACGTTAAAAAATATACAATCAATCAATCCTTTAAAATTATTCGAACATTTTTTTTTTAATTTATTAAAACGTATGTGAAGGAATTTCTAATTTAGCATTTGAAATAAATACAAAATTTTAAGTTGTCCTACCTGTTTTATTTTCTATCAAATATTACTGCCATGAAAGGTAAATATTTCCGGTACCAGTTTCCAATGTCAGGAATGGTAAAAACACCGTATTTCAACAGGATGTGCACCATTGGAAAAAATTCTTTGCTGAATAAAGTTACTATAAAACGCATTTCTTTAAACCTTACGTTAAGGAAGCATAAAACGGTGTAATCTGAAGACGGACATCTGGTGAATAGTAATACTGCAAAATGTGCTTTTAGTTGATATATTTGTTTTCTGTCACCGGTGGTACGAAAAACACTTAGGATGTCGGAAAGAGGATTTTTGCGAAATTCTGAATGGTTTTTTGGTGAGAGACTTAAATCCGATATTGTCCAATCAAATGGTTAAAACAATTATGATTTTGGACATGGACATGGGGTATTATTTTTTTACAACTGTGTAATAATTGAAACAGCACTTTTGAACACATAAACGTGTTTTTTTAAAAGAGTTACGTTGCTGAAACTTCGTTGGGCAAAAAGCATTATTATTTTTTTTTTTTAAATTCACAAGCGTGGGATATTCATCATTCCATATTTAAACATTCAAATATTTGCGATTATCTGCATCATTTTAGAATATAACTAGCAATATATTTGTTGATTTTCTTTATTTCCAAAGTGTTACTTTAAAATTTTATTTGTGTTTTGTGGGATTGTGTTTTGTGACTTAAACTATCTGTTTTGAAGTAAAAAAATCTATACCTTTGGAAACTGTAAGACATACTGCTAGAAAAAAGTATCTCCTAGGAAAAAAAAAATGCTTGAACGTGATTCCTTTAATTTTTTAATCGTCAATTTGTCTTACTTATGCAGCATTTACCTTTTTCAACTTGCAAACAGCCTTTATCAATCTCATTTGATCCGATAAACTCAATGCGTGTACTATGAATGACAAATTTCTAAAACTAGTAAGTTATTGTAAAACAAGGTGATGATACAGGAATACCAACAGAGTTGTTTAAAATCACCATTTTTTAAGTTCTATGGCCGATGAAATGGCCTTGTCAGCAAATACAATTAATCATCAATCAAATGCTGAATGATGTGTTTCAATTATTGTTTTATATTTGATACAATTAATTGACGACACAATTTCCGTTATTTTCAGATCATAACTGAAAGCAAACAATGGGAGTGACCGGTGGGTAGGGTGTGCGCATTCCTCCATGGCACCTAATCCCAACTCTGATGTTTTGAGGTCCATGTTTGCTCTTCTCTTTTTTGCAATACTTTATAGATTTTTATCGTGAATACTCGATATACCGGTAAACTCCATATGTTAGAAAGTTATTTTTTTTATCTACAGAAGGATATGAACCTAATGAACAGTATTCAATTTCAAAGTCCATAAAACAATACGCAATAGGAGCAGAGCAAACACAGACCTCCGAAATATCAGAGGTTGGTTCATGTGCTATGAAGGAGTGATCGTCTCCTGCTTGACTGGTCATGCCTGCCGTGTGCCCCTTCTCATAATTAGGTTTTAAGAAACAGAAACATATCTTTCACAAAGCAAAATTAACGGTTATGGAACCAATTTATACAGGCAGAAAATTGTCCAAAAAGACTAAAATCGGGAAGTCCAAGATGTACGGCAGTCCGTGAGGATCGTTTTTTGGCCAATTTTGCAGAGACGCACAGCTTCCAAAATGCTCTTGAGCTTTATATTGGGCATATGAGAGCAACGAACAGACGGATTTCTACTCAAACAGTTTGAAACAGACTTCAAGAAGCAAATCTCAAGGCTTGCCGACCAGTTGTACGTCCTGTATAAAAATTAGAGTGCCGCAGAAATCGACTACAGTGGGCAACAGAGCACACAAATTTGGCAATAACGTCATTGGTATTCTGTTCTCTTCTTAGACGAGTCCCGATTTTTTTTTGACCTCCATGATGACAGAAGACCTGTTAAAATTGTAAAATCGAAAAGATATGCTGATTGTGTCATTTTTGACCTATACAGGGTAAATGGAGGTTTGATGATGATTTGGACAGTTAAAAGTCTTGACTACAAAACCGATCTGCACATTATTGAAGGCAACCTAACAAGTTTAAAATATCGAAATGATATTCTTCATTCTATTGTTAGACGTATTGCATGTACTCTGGGTAAGGATTTCATCTTAATGGACGATAATGCTTGACTTATTAGAGTCCGATTCATAAACAAATACATGGAAAGTGAAACAACGTAGCGTATGGACCCGCCAAGTCGTTTTCTTCTAACACTTCCCCAAAATCGACGGGAGCTTCAGACAGAAATGCAGGAGGAATGGCAACAGATCACTCAGGCTAGCCTTGGACGGCTGATGGGCAGCATGGGTCTGCGCTGCAGGGCCTCGCGGGGAAGTCATACAAAATACTGGGAATCATTTTAGTGATATATTTTGACTCTTCTGAGAAAAAAATCTCATTTTCAGGTCTACCCCCAACATACCGAATTCTAAAGTGACTGTAATTAACAATTCAAACAAATTCATCAAATCTAATGTTTAATTTTCATTTTTTAAATATAAAATATGATACAAAAATTAAAAATGCATTTTGTTTTCTTTGATACAGTATTTGTAAAACATATTTAATTTGATGATCCTTAACTTTTATTGTCCAGTATACATCATGATTAATAGATACGTGGTCACAAATACTCCAGTTGATAAATACTGGTATTGCAACCTAAACTGAGCGGTTGTTATTTTTCAGAAATTTGCTTTTGCTCTTAGGTTAAGTCTTTCGAGATTTAATCATGACATTTTTTGATTTTATGACGGTATATATACATTTTTTTTTATCATTCTATGGCCGTTTGATACTCACATAATCATGTCTATAATTAAATAAACAGTATTTTTTTCATATATCATACAGCGAATACAAATATAAATATAACAAAAATTCTCAGGAGGAGCCTGATAACCATTCCTTTCTCTTTGTCTCAACAGTTTTATGCCTTTTAGAAATAAAGGTCAAGACTAAATCTGCAAAAAAGTTCAGGAGTGAACCTCCTTGAGTGAATTTTAAAAACTTCACCTGAGAGAGAGAGAGAGAGAGAGAGAGAGAAAAGAGAGAGAATGAGAGAGAATCTCGACTACGGTTGAGGTAGAGAGGGGGACACATCGTTGATTTTGCAAAGCAATTTGAAACTTACTGTGTCAAAATTTAAACTTTCTTATTTTAAATACATTTATAGTTTATTTTGATCTATGCTTTATTTGGATAAAGATATTGGAGGGAAAATGTCAAGATATGATTTTCGATTAAGACACAAATTTGAGTGTATTGGATCAAAGTCATATGAAATGTACTCTAGCGCCAAAAAAATGGATATTTGCCCCCATAATTTTTTCGTGTTTAATTAAGCTGTTTGTATAGAAACCAGAAGTATCCTTGACAAAACAATAATTACTTTAAATTTATCAGGAGCCATCATCGTTAAGTCTTACAGTAAAGAATATTCAACGCTATTGGACCAGGCTCAATTTTTGTTTTATTTTCAAATGCAATAATTTTTTGTTCAAAACAATCTAAAAAGAACAAGACATTTTACAATGAAGTGTGTTTCCTGTATAAAGCCTAGTGGTGCCATTTACCTTGAACTTGTCGCTGTTTATGCAGTTTTGAAATAAATGAGGACAAAAGTGGTCTGTTTGTACAGGAATGTATTCTATTATTTTTTTTTTATATTTTGTCGTAATGCCCTTGATTGTTTGAGCTACTTTTCCTTCTTCCTTATTCCAAAACGAATGCAATTCCCTTAAATAGCAGCTATAACTATCTCCATATGTCCAGGCTTCCGTCTCATAGCCGTTATACGTGGTGGGTTTTTTTTCTTCATCATATCTGAAATTATGTTTTTGTAAAACTGTTTCGTTGTTCACAATTCATGATATATATATTTTTTATAAACACTCTAAGTAAAAAGCCTTATTTTTAATTCTAGAGCAACATTTGTTAAAAATTTTCGTGGACTTTTTCTATCTTTGAAATTGAACTTGAATTTAAACATATGAAATAGACATTCAAATCCTTTTTAAAGTAGCTCCACGTTTTAGAAACTTAAAGATGTGTACAAACAAATAATCATTGTAATTTTCGATTTAATCTAGGCTATTTCATTGTCTTTTTTGATTTATTTTTATGATTTCGGGGTTGTACGCATTCTATGATATTATCTGCGTGACTATAAAAAGTGATCAAACAAAAATAAGTAAAGAATGGAGTATGCTGTTATTTCAGTTAACGATCCTACAAAAAATGTTATCATAAGAAACCATAGAAAACATTTTACAATAACACAATTCATGTTAAATATCTATACCTCAAAGCTTATATTCTGATGATTATTTCTGAGTACGCCTTAACAGAACGCTTAGATTCTCTCTCTCTATTCTTCCTCTCTCCCTTTCTCAAAGGGAACCAAACAAATGAAAAATAATTCAGTTTCGATGTTGTAAATTGATAAAATAATCCAATGTTTTCCCTGCGTCCACTTCTAATTGTACACGTCCATTTTTGTGTCTATCATTGAATGTATTGATTGTAACAGATAGAAATTATGTACATGTAAGCTGCATGTTTCCAATCTTGCTAGTTAATATTCCGCTGTCTTAAGCTTAAGACATGTCATTATGACCATAGAATGTAGCTAGGAAATTCCGACTTTAAACAAGATTTACTCCTTATCAACCAGAAACCCAAGCAAGTGTTTTTCTTCTTCTCAATCAAAAGCTGTTTAAAAACGTCTGCTTCATAGGAATACAAAACAGGTCAGCTAGTAAAGTTAGACAAATCTTACAGTTTATAACAAGTATAAAGAACGACCAATGACAATGTTTATGTCTAAGCAGGGTTCTCCAGAGGACAATTAACGTGGTGGCCCCGCCACAATAAAATTCTTTAGCGCCACAGTTAAAAAAATCAGTGCAATGTAGCTCCGCCACATTTAAAATATTAGCGTCACAGTTAGGTTGTCTATGTCAGTATGATAAATATTTAAATTTTTAAATTAATTAAAATTCTAAATCTCAAAATTATGTGATGTTTTGAACTTTTCAGTTTCTTATGCTTATTATTCTTAAATTCATCAATTATTTTCCCAAATAATTAACTAAATGTTATTTGTATTTAAATAATGATTCATATGTGCTGTGGGTTTTTCAACATATTTTGGTATCACTTCATGAATTAGTCACAAAATGACCGCTAGTATTAGAACTTCGTGCAATTCTTGTGCCACTTTTAACCTCCTTCCCCGCAGTCTCGCATTTTAACGCATGTACCATTTCCTATATCTAACGCAAAATCACGCATTTACCGATTGTTTGATTGTTTATGTTAAACATTCCTCTGGAGAATTTTTCACTGATATGGAGACGCCACTGATGCAGGTGAAGGGCTTCAAATTTAGACATATACGAGGGGTGATCAAAAAGTTCGCAAACTAATTGAATAACTTCCATAAAAGATACGATATTTGGTTTCAATGTTGATTATATTTTAAATTAATGCTCTCCGATTTTACTGCACTTCAACCTTTGTTCAGCGCATGCGTGAATCACGTGATATTGGCGGTCACGTGACCCCCCTCCTTGGTGTTCTGTCACAGAAGTTGAAAGATTTTTCTGACTTTTATATTTCTTTCCATGTGAGTTAATTATTATGACAAGAACAATTCATTTGTCAGAAAGGGTCATATCTCGGCAACAGAATGGGTGGAAAAGAATAACCTTTTCAAAATTAGGCGTGGCGACCATTAAAACACAAATCTTCTGTCTCGAGAGAGAGACTTTTATTCAAGGTGAAAAGAGAATAGGTGCCTCCTTTTTATCATATTTTATATGTTTAAAATCTAAAGTAAACGATATCTTGTGAATTTGATAATTATCTTATTGTTCAAATGTTCAACTATTTTTTAAAGTGTTAATTGGAAATCATTGATAGCAAATTGCTTGATTGAAAATACATATCTTTTCAAAATCGCTTTCACTGGGCAAGATGACATGTATCATTTTTTACCATCTGCCTTCCTTCACTAAAACGATCCGTCCATTCATTATTTGAATTTATATGAACTCATTTATATTCAATATATATTGTGTATGGCTATGTGTGTACCGAATTTCATTCTAATCTGAATTATGATTTTGTAGATATAGAAAAAGTTTTTGATCACTCCTCGTACTCGGCACTTAAAGCCATTGAGCAGTGAGCAATTGTTCATTCTCGTGCCAATGTCTACCGTGACACGAGACCTACGTGTGTAAGGTCATATCTAAAAGACCCGTGTCTTTCACTTATAGTACAGAGCGCTTGCGAATAAACAGTCTCTACCAATGTTTACGCCTTAGACACAAACGAGAATCGAACCCGGGCCCCAACGAAGCTCTACTACGCTTTTCTACAAGGCTACCTGACTTGTAACACACCCAGTCAATCGTTCACCTTAATAATTGTATAAGAGCTCGTGCCCGGTTTAAAAAGATGTGTACCGTTTCACGTTTGTGTTCAATTTGACAAACTCTGTACACAACACTAATTAAGCTCGGAATGACGATACTTGTGGAGTGGTTTGCTTTCGAACATTTCTACTCTGATTATAATTATTTTTTCTTGATTGAAGTTTTAATTTTTCTTTCATTAATGCACAGCAAAATTACCTATTTTCCTATGTAATAAGAATAAAATTTGAATTTGTGAGAGTTCAAGGATGTGTCAAACAAAGCAACCCAAAAATTTTAGGTTTCAATTCTAGGTGAAATAAGATTTTTAATGTATTTTTTTTTGGAAATGCTGTACAAATATAAACCTCTAAAAATGGCAATACATAACTTCGGAAATCTCATTCACTTTAATATGGAAGGAAACATATTATCAAAGGAAATCCACACCAGTAGAAGACTCCTTCAATAAAAGACACATGCATCACCTAGATATATACTTAAGAATGTAAGAATATAAAAAAAAACTGAGTTAGTTAAGTACGTTTTTATGCGACATGTAAAATTCGATGTTCAAAAAAGAGACCAGTGGTTTTTGCGATTGTAAATGATCAACAACTTTTAAAATTAAATGTGAAAAACATTATAGTTTTACAGATTCATTTTATGGAAGTAGATATATTATTATCTTGTAATTAATAAAAAGAAAGAAAATTATGATTAACAACCTTTAGAAAACCTTTCTGAATAACGTCTTCGAGGTCAATTCACACATACCAACACTGAAACTGATATGTATAGAGCTAGAGCAGTCCGGGCCTCCTGTCTGCAACGATAGCTATGTTTAGATAAAAAATGCATTGTTTCTGGTGAAAAATAAACCTTTTGTACCCTTATCTTATCATTATTTAAAACAGTTTATATTTATTCCGAAATATTATGGTTCTTTTATTCTGCCTACATTCTGTTCAATGTGCAAAGAATGGACATTTACATGTTTTTGTTGGAAGAAGGATTGGATGTTAACTGCATAGAAGAAGAAACACTTGAAGAAACATACATTACAGATGATTGGCACTAAACATGACTGGTAAGGCATTGTGATGGGAATTTATTTATTAATCGATCAGAGAAAATGTAATATATAGATTCAGTACATTTTCTTGAATTTAGATTGTAGTGCGTATTGTAAGGTATTCCCACTTACAAGTGTCTTAACTACCCTCTGGTTATGGGGTTATGTTTATATTTAAGTTTATGACAAAAATAATGGATCTAGTACCAGATACAGCCCAGCACTTTATCAAGTGTGAAACAGAAACATGTAGAAATTTTTCTTCGTTTACTGTAATACCTGTCATCAGCGAATCTGTGTCCAATGCAAACAGCACCATCTAGATCAGAACAATGGACACGAAATTGTCCTCTATCATGAGAAAAAAGATAACTTTCTTCAGAAAAATGCAGGATCCAACCCACACATGACAAAAATGTACACTGTGATGTGTGCAAGGATCCCCTTTGTGCTTTGCCCAAACAGTGATCATGATTTCCGTGACCTTGAAACAATTTACAATGACATTCTACAGCAATGTCAGAAGGAAGTTACTCATATTCGGAAGAGAGAAATTCCTAAGGCTAGAGATAATGCTGCCTTACTTGAGAAAAAGAAAGAAAATATGAAGAAAGAATTTGCTTAGTTTAGAGTTTCCATGAAGGAAAGAGAAGATGAACTGAAGGGTGCTATTGACGGTAGACTAACTGATAATAATACAAAATTGAATTTAATAGAGAACTCTGTTAAATCTGATACTGTAGAACAATTGAAGGAAACAAAGGAATATATGAAATACCTGGAAAAATTGATTACAGATTGCGAGAGTAATTTATTTTCAATTAAACCCACTGAACTCACGGATTTCATTAGACTTAAGATATTTCTTTAGCTACCCCAAAAACTGAACCAAAACTACCGTTGTTCACACTATGCACACTAAATAAAGAAGAAATAGTCAAACAACTCGGTGAAATAGAAGAAAAAGACGTAGATTCGTCTGAAAAGTTTGACCCTTCGTCTGTCAAAAAGATAAGTGAAGTAACTACCCCCGCATATAGAATTTACCATTTGTTCCCCTTGCCTCCGAATAAAATTTGGGCCATCGATGGCTTTGGAAATCTCACTCAGTCTGACATGGATGGAAATATCTTATCAAGGGGAATTTCGACAAGCTTGTGGTACATGTATATCATAGGTAACCATACAGTCACAAGAGAGGGAGAACTTCTTTACACTGATTACGGTAAAAACACCGTCTATAGGGTAACTGGTGAGAATGCCATCAACAAACTAATTGAGACTTGTACATGGGGTCCTGGAACGATCTACGGTTCTCCCATCAATGGGCATCTTTTGGTTGGGATTAAGCTAAATTTAGACTGGAAAATAACCAGGTACAACAGCGAAGGAAGGAAATTGTTGGAAATATAAGTCTTACAGTATGGAATCTTCAACGCTCATGGATCAGGTTCTTTTGTGTTCTGTATGTACTGAAACGTATTTTTGCCGTTATGTCCTTGATTGTTTGAGCTACTTTTCCTTCTTCCTTATTCAAAATCGTTGAAATTCCCGTAAATAGCAACTTTCACTATCTCCATATGTCCAGGCTTCCGCCTTATAACTGTTATAGGTGGTGTTTTTTTTTTCTTAATCATATCTGAAATTATGTTTTTGTAAAACTGTTTGGTTATTCATAATCCATGATATATTTTTTATTAACACCATTAATATAAAGCCTTATTTCTGTACTAAAACACCATTTAGGCATTCTAATTTCAGAACGATCTCTCAATCATCTTAATTGATACAATTCCGAATTAAATTCATTTAAGAAGAAATCATTGAAACAAATTTTAATAGCATTTGTTGAAAATTTTCATGGACTTTCTCTTTCTTTGAAATTTAACTTGAATTTAAATAATTGTCATAATTTAAAAAAGCCCCACTTTTTAGAAATTTATAGATGTGTACAAATGTGTTAACAAATTATCACTGTAATTCTAAATTTAATCTGGGCTATTTCATTGTCCTTTTTTAAATTTATTTTTATGATTTCAGGATTGTACACATTCTATGAATTTATATGCGTGACTATAAAAAGTGATCAAACCAAAATAAGTAAAGAATGGAGTATGTTGTTATTTCAGTTAAAGATACTACAAAAAATGTTATCATAAGAAACCATAGAAAACATTTTACTATAACACAATCATGTTAAATATCTATACGTCAAATTTTATATTCTGATGATTATAAAAAAAAAATGCAAAATCTCAGCAAAACTGTGTCTACCTTAAAATCAAAAAAGGCATCTCTTATTTCTGAGCTTGATCAATTGAAAAACAACTTTGACACACATGCCTCTGGCTGCGAAACATTTAGAATAACTACTAATTCGCAACTAAAATGCCTCGATGGCTTAGACTTTACAGAATATAAAGCAAAAAATAATAAGCTGAATGCCGATGTTTTTAGGCTGTCAAAGCTTTGTTCAGGTCTGCAAAAACAGGTGTCTGAAACGAAAATGACCAAATCATTTGCAACGGTAAATTCCTCTACAAGTTCTTCTAACACCTCACACAGCACGCAGACAGGCGATAACGGTACCTCACACCTTGACGATCAGGTTCATAATCCGTCACATTTTGACTCTTCTTTAGCCATGACACCTACAAATGTTGTGCAAAATCTAACAGAGAAACCAACCCTAAGCGGAAATAAGCAAAAAGTGCATTTAGAAAACGAAATGAAAATGATGTCACAGGGTGAATTATAATTAATCAATTAATATTACTAATTATCATTCATTTCATTTCATATCTTATTTTAAGACATCATAATTTTATAGTAACTAGTGAATTCCGTTGTTACTGCGGAATTTACTACGTTCATTTACTGCCTTATTCATTCATTCATTCATTCATTCATTCATTCATTCATTCATTCATTTATACGAGTGAGTGGTCAGTGAGAGTGTCCGAGTGTGTGAATGGTCAAATTGGTTTTTCTATATGTCTCCTGCGCATTCGCGCCAGTACTAATTCACGGGCACTCCAACCTTAGACTTTGGGGAGAGAAGACGCTCTCTCTCTCCCCAACACAACTTTATATCTCACGATATTGTGGTATTCAGTCTAGGATTACGGTAAGAAATGAGCCGTTCCGAGCAAAAACACCCCTTATGTCAAAAATTTCCGAAAATGACTTTTTTCTTGAAAAATGATGTAGATCCTTGGGTGAATATAACCTGTAAATATTACGGGTGTATCTTGCTCCGTTACGGATTTACAGGTATTCAAAGTATGCATCATTTATACAGCTGACGTCGTATTTTATAAAATTTTCTCTTGTAGCGACGTCGACGTTATAGCTACGTAATAAAAACATGAATTACTTATATGCAATAACTTGGTATTGCCGTTCTAACTTATATATGTGCTTAATTTGTTGTAAAATATTTTTTATTAAAAAGTTCAGTTTATTTTTTTCTGATATTTATTAAAAATATTTCAAAGGAGTTCAAATAGTTCTATGATTCACTGACTTAGAGAAAACATCTCAAATACATGTAATTGATAGGTCTTTTATAAAGAAAAATTCACTTTCAATTTTACCGCTTAAGTTCAGCCCAAATCTTTCAAAACCAGCAACAACAAAATATAGTTTAGTTCCCATTAATGTATATTTTTGATAATTGATGTTAATTACTTGTCCAACCTTTGCATTTAAAACACCGACCAAGAGACAGCATTAAGGGGCAGGGGCTTGCGCTTTTATCAATGAACACGACGTAAGGATTTTGTAAAGAATCATGGTAATGGTATTTGAATGTAAATGATGAGTACCATTTATCCTTTTTCTAAATACTCAACTACATATGCATTTTCTTTGCTTAATGATGTCCTCATTTGTTAAAAAATATTAGACGGTAAGGGGGAGGGGACAATGAAAGAATAAATATATATGTACTAGCATAAAGGCAATTTAGACTAGATATATACATGTTAAATCTGTAATTTATGAATACTAGTAGTTAAAGTGTATACTTTTCAGATTTCAAATTATGAAATAAATAATAAAATCATGACCTGAAAAACTGAGAAAAAGGGTAAGGCATATAATTCAGCTTTGTTTAAAAAATGTATTTTCTACAGTACAATCACATACATATAGTCTAATGTCATTAAAATATAGAACATTGCCAAACAAAATTATGAGAGTCGATCCGCTTGTGCTTTACACATAGATCTGTGAAAGTTAGACTTAAAATTTCTAAATATTTAAGTCAGTTATGTGATCCGATCTGAAGTTATAAAAAAAAACATACATGTCACAGTTTAAAAAAAAAACAACAACAAAACGAAAGGTTATCATGAGGCAAGTTTCACAGGTCAACACTTATATATCATGAAGGTCCTCTGAAAATGTACCAGTTAGTCAAAAGCAAAAAAAAAAGTTTAGAGACAAAGTAAAACATGCAAGTCACGGGCCTATTTAGAGCAGCTTTTAAAGTCCTCGAACCATACAGACACAGATGTACAACATTTGATTACCGTCGATTATAGAAAAGAGAACAAGTTTAACGTGCGAAATCTGCACATTGGACTGTCTTTCGAATAAAATGCTTCTCATATATTAGTAATATGTATTCCATCCCAGTCTACCCAATATTTTACACACATACAAAGAAGTTCCACTGTGTGCAGAAAAGGGAGGATCGAATGTTGGCCATTCTCTGTCACTACATTAACATATATTCGAACATCTGACCATCCTTACCAACTTACAAAGAATCCACGTGTTCTGAAAGTGGGGGGGGGGGGGGGTTAAGAAGGTTACTTTTGTGTCTTAGTCTTCTAGTAAGATTTACATGGAGACCGGTCCTTCGGATGAGTCTGTATAAATCGCGGTCCCGTGTCGCAGTAAGTGCTGGCACGAAAAAGATTCCTCACTGCTCGAAGGCCCTAAGTGCCGGTTATAGGAATATTTGCAGCTCTCCACCGGCAAGTGCAGTGGAGTCTCCTTATGTCAGCTATAAAATTCTCGAGATGGACGTTTAACAACATATAAACATTCAAGCTACAATGTATTTAAATTCAAACATTGAGAAGGGGTCATCACCTTTAGTTTCACTGCTCAAGATAAAAGAGGACCAGTTATCTATAAACCTTTTTTTTATATACAAGATATTTCCAAATTATCTAGAAACCTTTTTGTATACAAGATATATCCGACTTTTGAGTTTGACATCTGTAGCGGACAGTATACTAGTATAGGGAACTTACTTACGCTGGTGAGCTAGCTTTTCTAATGATGCGGTCGTGTCTCTCTCTCTTAGTCTCTATTCCAGGCAAGTTAAGCCACGGCGAGCCTGTTTAACCCTTGGATGGGTGACCGCTCAAAATCATGGAAAGTAATGAGATATAGGCTAATATCACCGCAATGCTAAATGAAATGCAAAAATTTAGGAGCTTTTCAGACAAACATAATTATGTATACTTTGCGGTGTCAACATCATTCATTAAATGATTTGTTTAATTTTGTATCTTATAAACCGAATTAAATCAATTTAAAAATTGCATTTTTATACGACGCTTTTCATCATTTTATTGTCTCCTGATGGAATCTCAATATAATGACAAAATAAACTTCTTTTCTTTTTTTTTCACATTTGTATAGATCTACAATGTCAAAGAGTTGTCTTGGTCCAGGTCTACTAAAATGATAAGGGTTAAATATTTTCACATGCACATACATTAAAAAAAAAACATGTCGGAACGTTTTTCAATTCATTCGACAAAATTGTTTATAATTTGATAAATACTCCTAGCTCTCTGATTTTCCAAGATCCAGCATTGTGTGGGGAAAAAAATCAGGTGATGTTTACCTGCATGTCATCTTCCTGGTGAAAATTACGAACATGCATTTACTTCTTGCTACGTTAGATTAAGAAGTAGATCGGGAAAATCCAAACTGATTAAAATATTTTAGAAATGTATTTTATTTGCAATCGATTTACACTCAGGTGAACAAATATTGTGATTACAATCATGCACATAAAACAGATCCGGGGGGTTGCATTTTTTTCCGAATGTGAAATAAATAATGTACGTGACTGTGCTTGTCAAATACGGTACTTTTCAGAACTTCCAAAATTTTGTAAAAAGATATACATGCATGTATTTATTTCTATATATGCTTTATTACAAATATTAAATTTTTTTTGGTGGTGGTGGTGGTGGGAGGGGGGGGGGGGGGGGTGACAACAGTATTAACAAGTTATCGATCTTTCCAACACATAACAAAAAAGGAGAATGTCGGATATGCGTCTATTCAATTAATGTAGCTTAGTTAGCTGAACTAGTGTCACTTTTCTTCCAGGAGGTTCTGGGTCTACAATAAATGAAAAAAAAAATACCCCGGATTTAGATCTGGCATTGGTGCGGTTTAACAATTCTGTCATTCAGTTTGATTGGTGTTAATCCCTGTGCGGTCAAATCAATTCTCGCCGAGACTTAGGATTAAAAAAAACATTTCAAACTACTCTTTTTTCCTTTTTAAAAAATATTTTTTACACTCAATATCATCATTGCATGTAATATAATGTCATTGTTGAATAAGAAAGAGTCGTAAATATGAATTTTAAACAACAGTTGCATGTTTTATTTAGTTTAACTGAAAACTTGTATTGTACATGGAACAGAATAAACGTCGAAGTGTTAACAAATTTTATGTATTTAAAATTAGAACACTATTAGGCCGTTTTAATGTTTAATACATATGTAGTTTGACAACAATAAGAGTCAGATATGTGATAAAAAAGATAATACACATGTGTTCATGAAAGGAAATATGCAGAAAGCACAGCGGAGAAAATTCTGCAACGTAAAACAAAGCATGTAGTTGGGACGCAGTCAGTGCGCGATATGATTTTGATCAGAGTTTTTGTTGCAAAACAATGACGTCGCTTTTTCTATTGTGACGTAAAATTCTGTCAGATTACATAAGGGGGGTTTTTGCTTGGAACGGCTCAAATAATTGTAAAATTATTTCTTAGTATTCAAGTATTATTCAGTATCTATTTGATCATTTTATTTAACTGAAGTGATTTCTAAATTATCTAAATTCGTAAGTTTAAATTATCCGCGTAAAAGTGTGAGTGAGGTGTGGAATATTAAATACATGTTTTATTATATTGCAGATCACCCTTTTTCTGATACGTATAATATATTAGATAGTATCGAACCCAGCAGCCGTGTTTGTGTTTATTTCTACAATTACCTAGACTACGCTGTGACAATGGCGCCCACACGTTGGTTTTACTTAATGTACTTTCTTCGTTGGATTGATGGTGATTCGTAAATTTTACAACATCGTTGGAGTTCATCATTTATTTATTCATTATATCTTCCATTTTCCTTGGCTAGCCGTATTTCCATTTTCTACTATACCTGTACGATGTAAACCCGCTCGAGCATGACTGAACATTGGTCACCATTCACCAAACTTTTCGCCGATCATCAGCTGTTTCTATAGGGATCGATATGTGTACACCCGTCCGTTAGGCCTGCACCGCTGGAAAACCTATATATCTGGACATTCCGTGTGCCATCCGAAATTCCAGAGACTGGGACTTTTTCATAATTTATATATTTATTCTATTGACTGTTAAATTTCATTCTATTGTGTTTAACTGTTTAATATCGTATTGACATTGTTTAATTATATACGTGAGTGAAGAGTGTGCGTGTATGAAAGTGTAAAACTTAAATTTAGTACACACTCAGGTATTACAGCGAAGTAAGTGACAGATTAACATGTCAGCATGTGCTAACATTTTCATTGCACTCTACTAACGTTCTCAATTTTTTTTTGAGCAGAGGAAATTCGAGTGAGCAGGTGCGTGTTTGATTGACACAGCTTGAAGTCATCATATAGATCATTCATTTCATTCATCATAATTATTATATTGACATTGCTAATAGCGATGATAACATTGCTAATATTTGACTATCTTAATTGAATTGTATTTAGATAGTATATCATTAGATGAGTCAAAATTCAACAATAAGAAAATGAATTTCACATTAGCAATAAGAAAATGTTAACAAAGTAGTGGTCATTCGCAAAATTTTGAAACGCAAAAATTAATCAATAGCATTTTGACCCAGATTCGCAAAATAAAATCGACGTAAAAATTTCCAGATTTACGGTATTTATCAATTGTATGTATCCTAACTACTTCTGCAAACTGCTTCATCTCAAAGTCCCAAATGAACCCATTTACGAAACCTCGTTGGACTAAAAACGTAAAGGAGCTCCATGCAAAAGAAAGGTTATTGCGCCGCTTATGGGTTTCCGAGGGCAGGCCCAGAGGTATGGGTTTTCAATCATACAGTGACTACAAACGTGTCAAACGCAACTTTCGAAATGCCCATAACATAGAGTATGAAAATTATTTTAAAACTGTTTACCGAGATTTGGATGAAGCAGCGGAAATAGACATACGTCTATTTTGGCGACTTGTCAAACAAAGGCGACCACGCTCTTCTAGAATATATCCATAAATTTGCGACGCCAATGGTAAGACCCACACCGATCCTGACGACGTAGCAAATGCTGTTGCAGATTTTTTCGAGTTTTTCCGCCTTCATACTCATCAACAAAATGCACGTGTTCTCACGGATCCAGATTTCCAACACTTCAACTCTATATTTCGGGACAGTAAACCGTGTGACATCTGGTCTTACACAGAAAACACCGGTGATATCAAAAAACTCAAACTTGCTTGCAAACATATTGTATCCACAAAGTGTGCAAGTGCTTCGAAGTGCAACATGTGCCTTTCTCTATATGACGACATTTTCTGTCATGTAACGCTTACCTGTGGTGCCCTATCTGCTTGTCACAACGAATGGTGGAACTCAATCGTTAACTCATTTGGCATCAGACTTGGAACAGAACTTTGTGGTCTCTGTGAGAAAAACCTTTTCCTCATTGTCCTCGGATGGAAACCTGAAACGCTTTTAACGGAACTTCAAAAGAAAAACCTTTAAAAAGTGAATCTGAAATTATTAGATTGTGATTGCGTGCAGTATAAAAGATTATGTGCGATGTGCTTGCTCATGTAAGTTTGTTGCATAGACAATTGTGAGCGATATTATACACGTAGTTGATATTATCTTTGACGCTTTATCTTGCCTTATTTGTATAAACGAAATATGATATGTACATAATTTAATGCTCTATTATGTTCTAACTAAAATCTCTTTATAGAGGAAATAAAAGATGAATGAATGAATGAATGTATGACCAATTTCTTTATAGTGTTTAGTTATTGACAAAAAAAGTTAACGATATATAAATACCAACAGTTTCGTTTAAAATCGCCATTTCGTAAGTTCTATGCTCGATACAATGGCTTAGTCATCACATTCAATTAATCAATGAATCCAATGCTGAAGGATGTATTTCAATTGTTATCTTATTATTAATAAAATTTATTGACTACGCAATTTTCCGTTATTTTCCTTTGGTGACTAGGAGCAAACAGTGGGAGTGGGAGGGTATGCTCATTCCTCCATGGCACCCGATCCCAACTCTGATATTTTGAGGCTCTTCTCCTTTTTGTATTGCTTTATAAATTTATATTTTTGATCGTGAATACTGTTCGTTATCTCCATATGTTAGAAAATTAAAATATGTTTTTATCTCCAGTAAACAGTATTTTATTAATATATTATATAGCGAATACAAATATTTTTTATAAAAAATTTTCAGGAGGAGCCTGATAACCATCCCCTTTCTTTCTGCCTCAACAGTAGGGGAGATTTCGTCTATCTCTCAGCTATGTTAAGGAAGGTCATAGTTCACATTCCTTGTATATCGCATTGGAAGTTTAATTGTGACGTCATTGAAATTTAACAAGCCACAAAAATTAATTAACGACATGATCATGCGTAAATAACAACTTGAATTTATTAATTTTATCGATTAATTATAAAATCTTGTAAAATCGCAATACTTGATAGCAGTACAGTCGAGTTAAAGAAGAAAGCCTTTCGTCAAATATGACGTCATCAGCCTTGGCATGACGCAGCACAGGTGAACCAGAGAACTAGATTCACTGGTTTAATAATTAAAAGAATGTTTGAATAAATATGATACCATTGCTAATTCTTAGACCTCATCATTAAAACTTAAAGAAAATAATTTATTAAATATAATGTGTAAAGAATATGAATTAATCTAGTAGCATTGAAGCTGCACAGGGATAGAGAATGTTGAGAATATAGCTAAAACCTTGGGCGTATTCGTCATTTACATCAAAAATGCAAGGGCATAGACTATTTTGTTTGAGCTGAAATTTAGAATATTTATCGCTTATTTTGTGTATATTTTGAAAAGTGCTGGGAGCTGATCCTGGTCTGCATAACATTATTTACATATATACGAGGGTTGTACAAAAATACATTGACAATGACGTTTCTGTTAAAATAAATGGTATGATATACAATTTTTGTATATCAAAATATTTCTTATGAAGAGCCAAATCAGAACAATACAATTTTATTGATATTACTTCATCTTTTTGTAGAAATCAGGGTCTATCAATGTCGCACACTGAGAAAAAAAACCAGTTGAAGTACCAAGAAAATTAGTAAATTCATTGTCCATACAGTCACTACCTTAAAAGTATTTTTATTGGGTATTGGGTAGATTAACTAGATAAGATTAGTAAATCTAGAATTGATAAGTAACTTTCACTAGGTATCTATACGAACCCCGCTTCACAACTCACTTTCTTAGCCAGTAAATTGAAAGATCACTTATCACGACAAACGCTTTATGAGGCACACTAGTTTAAATCACTATGTATTTCTTTCAGTGCAGAATATTTACATCCACTGAATATTTTTTCCTTTATTTCTTAAGAAAACCCATTGCATTAATTTGCATTAATCACTGCATGAACTACATTAGGCATGTCGCCTGTACAGATTTCTTGATCAGTGGCTGTTCCATCAATGAAACTTTCGCATCAGTAATACAATAATTAATCTTTTTAATCATTCTTTAAAAGATTATTTAAAGATATAAAAATAAACAATAAAATGTCTATCTTTGTTTGTTATTACTGGAATTAAGGGTCGCAGCTACTGCAGAAAAAAAAAATTACATCACCCGCTTACGCGGGTTATGTATTTTTTCTGAAACAGCTGCTTCTGTTAATTGCAGTAATAACAATCAAAGAAAGCATTTTGTTGTTTAAAAGAGCGCATGGACCAGTCTGCTAATAAAGCTAATTTCATTATTTTGTCAAACATTTGGATTTTTAATACATGTTCATAGACACACACTACATTTTCTTTATTAAGTCACACTGCAAAGTGCTAGAAATAATTTTTAAGTATATTTAATAAATTAATTTCTAAAATTCTAAACAATACACAATAATTTACGAGCGTCATCAATATTAACAGTTCGTATACACAGGCTGCACAGTCCAGTATGGAACGCCGTCACTGCCTTATAGCAGAACACAACAATTGCATTGCGTCATCCTTCCATTACATTATGTCAACACTTTATGACATATACTCACACTGCTATTGCATTGTGTCAACCTTCCATTACATTATGTCAACTCTTTATGATATTTACTCAACCTACTATTGTATTGTGTCAACCTTTCATTACATTATGTCAACTCTTTATGATATAAACCCACAATACTATTGCATTATGTCAACATTTCATTACATTATGTCAACTCTTTATGACATTAACCCACAATACTATTGCATTATGTCAACCTTCCATTATATTATGTCAACTCTTTATGACATTAGTCCACACTACTATTGCATTGTGTCAATCTTTCATTACATTATTTCAACTCTTTATGACATTAACCCACAATACTATTGCATTACGTCAACCTTCCATTATATTATGTAAACTCTTTATGACATTAGTCCACACTACTATTGCAGTGTGTCAATCTTTCATTACATTATGTCAACTCTTTATGACATTTACACACAGTACTATTGCGTTATGTCAACTTTCCATTACATTATGTTTAGTCTTTATGGCATTAATCGCACTTTAATTACATTGCGCCAATCTTCCATTGCATTATATCAGCTCTTTATGCATGACATTAAGTCAAAACAATTTTACGTGGTGTAAAGATGTTTTTATATATTTTCAACTCATTATTACATTATGTGCACTCTCTACTATTTGGTCTAAGTAGTTCATAACATGACGTGAATTTATCTTTAATTCAATATCAAGTCGATATAACACGATGTCAGAATTTCATTACATGATCTGAACAAACTGTCACATGGGGCCAATTCTTTACTACATTGTGTCATCAATATGCTACAGGACGATAGGAATCTATTACATGATGTCAATTTTTCCTAACTTTTTGACAAATCATTATTATGTTATGCCATTGTATCTTTACAGTGTATCTAAAATGGTTAGCCTCTTGTCAGTATATCTTAGAATATTTCAACTCTTTATTGTGTGACGTAAGGTTTAGGTTATGCCTAAAAGTTCGTTTTGTGTTTTCAATATTACATGCACATATGTTAAACATGCAAATAATTTAAATTAAATATATCAAATATTAAATTATACACAAAATTTAATTCATTCTTAATTAAATATCAGGTTAAAATTTATAAATAGGATCATGTTCCCGTGGAATCTTTATTGACGATTGTTTTTTTTAACGTCGAAATTCAATGGCCGTTTAATCTCATAATTATCGCAAATCAAATAGTATGTGTAGCAATTTTTTTTTCATTTTATTTTGAAAAGTCCGAAACTTCTGATCTAACTACAAAACACGGTCCTAAGCTTTTTTTTTTTTTTTTAAGTGTAAACGCATCGCATTTCATATGTGCGCCGATGTGTGGGTGGGGAGAGAGGGGATCCCTCCCTCTCATCTTTAGTGACCAAAATATGCATGAAATTAATCAATTGGTTTAACTTTGTAGGATATTGCATTAGTTTCACATAAAGTATAACTGAAATAAGTTGAAACGTTTTATATAAAAAAAAACACTAAAGCCTGAGAGCTTCCAGGCTTTCACCCCCTGGTCCCCAACTTAGACACCATTCCGTCCCTGTATAGCTACTCCTTTCAAGAACCAGTGAGGGACTGGTAGAATTTTGTAACAGAATACTGGACCTGGAATGGTTGAAAAATGACTAGTTCCAATGACGTTGCATCGTTTTTGAAAGTTGGGGGAGGTTTGTCAGCCAGGAAAAAATAACGTCCAAACTCAAAAATCCTATTTGGGTGAAGGGGGGGGGGTCCAACTTCGATCAGTCCTAAAAAAAATTCCCTTATACTTCAGCAAAAAGTGGGGCGGAATTTCAAACCCCTACAATGAACATTTTCTATGATAAAGTTAAGTCGGATAAAAGAGGAAGCCAGACCCCCCCCCCTCCCCTAATATAATGTGTCTCTAATTCGTCCTAATTAATCAGAACATCCCCCCCCTTCCCCGTCGTGAAAACACGGTTATCAACTTTGACATAATGTAAATGTATTTTACAGCACGTAATGAACATTTGAATCAACATGATAAAGAGTTAACACAATATAAAGATATTCTTAAATCATATAAGAAAGATTCGACATAACGTAATTATATATCCACATCACGGAATGGAGTTTTGACATAATGTAATGAAGTGTTGATATAATATGGAACGCCGGGACTGTCTCCATAATATATGTTCATATTATGTTATAAACCTTTTTACATCACGTAATAAAGCACTGACATAAAGGTAAGATCTTTTCACCTAACATTGTGATGACCTCGGCGTAAAATAAAGATACATTTACATCACGTAATAATGCTTTGTTATTATAGAAATATACATTCACAAAAGGGAATGAACTTTGACTTAACGTAATGATAAATTTAATCATGGAACACATGTAAAACGAAATTCACTTGACGTAATGCAATTTTGAACTCGCATATTAAAGAAATGAAATAATATAAAGATACATTCATTTCACGTAATAAAGTTTTAACACAATGTAAGCATATTTTCACTTCACATAATGAACTTTGGACTTCAAGTTATAAAGTGCTGACATAATGGAAGAATGTGTTCACTTCATGTAATGCAGCATTGACATGATGTAAAGATATTTTTACAACACACCAAAAATTATTGACATAACGTAAAGATATGTTCACATCACGTAATGAAAGATTGACATAATGAATGCATAGTTTTATGCTATAAGGCAGTGATGGCGTTCCATAGTCCAGTCTGATGCTGCACTATATTTATTACAACGGCATGATAAGAAATATCCATTTTCATGAAATGTAACATGTTTTCCAATCCTTGATGTGTCTTCGAATTCGTCCCACCGTTGAAAAATCGCATAAATATACCAATCTCAAATCAATAAACAAAATATATTCTAATAATTTTTAGTTGTTTGAGCAAATATTTTGTTTCTGACGTCTTTTCAACCGTATTGAAACATATTTTTTTGAACGGACGCTGCTCCGCTCGGACGGCCGACGTCGCTTTTTCTGTCGAGTATGGTATTGACACACATTTGTTAGGGTTTTTGTTTCATATTTTCAATGTCTATAGAGTAACCGATACTTTAGATGGCAAAAAATGATTATAGCCTCTTTATTTGTGTTACGTATAATTTTTACTAAGCTTTGACTTGTTTTATATAAGATATAATCATTTTATTCCAAACACTTTAGCCCCGTGGTGATCCGGGTTAGAATTGGTCCTCAGTACCCCCTTGCTTGTCGTAAAAGGCGACTAAATGGGGCGGTCCTTCGGATGAGACCGTTTAAACCGAGGCCCCGTGTCACAGTAGGTGTGGCACGATAAAGATCCCTCCCTGCTCAAAGGCCCTGAGTGCCGAGCATAGGCCTAAATTTGCAGCCCTTCACCGGCAATGGTGACGTCTCCATACAGTGTATCAGTGAAATATTCTGGAGAGGGACGTTAAACAGTATACAATCAATCAATCCAAACACTTTATTTCAAACTATGTGACCATTTATCCTTGGTCCATGCGCACTATCTGCGACATTAAAAGACCTCGGTTTTTACAAAAATATAAAGTTACATCAATAAATAAATAAATAAATAAATAAATAAATATATATATATATATATATATATATATATATATATATATATATATATATATATATATATATATATATATATATAATTAAGAAAAATCCAGTGCTTTGGTACAGTTAAATATATCCAATGAAAAAAAGTCAGAAATCACAAATCTCGAAAATCATTTTTACTGTAAGCGCTTTCTGCCTAATGGCTCTTCAGACAGTTAAAAATTAAATATAAAATTGCTTAGTAACGTTCATAAGCACGACGTCAAGTATTGTCCATTGTGACGTCATAATAACGTTAAAAGGTAGCATTATAATTCGCACCGTTACAATCACTGAGATAAACCAAAAAACATGTAGAAAATAACTTAAGTTAAAACTGAAGTAATTATTTTCTGTTAAGTTTTGGGTTAAATAGTTTAATGAAGTAGTCCTCCTTTGCTACTCTGGATATTTCACAGTCATTGTGCATTTTATAAAATGGAAATAATTTAAATTTCTCTTTCCCACAGCCACAAACTCTCGAACAACCACATAACTATGTATTGCTTACGCCTTTGTTAATTATTTTTTTTCCGATAATAAGTCCTTAAATATTTCAAAATTTATAATTGACCACAATTCCTATGTTTACATATCCCTACTATATGATTTTTCTTTCATTATTCTTTATTAAGTAAAGTTTCGCCATTTTGAGAGAATGAAACAATGTACGATTTACTGATTGTCGTAATTAATTAACATAATCAATTCGTTCAATTATGTAAATCGCACTTCACCCGAGTATACCCGATAGACCGGACGCATTTCTAAGCGTTCCGGATTTCTTTCTTTATTAGTGTTCTTAAAAATTTCCAATTCAACATGTAATTAAGTATGTAAATATCTAGTGTTTAGTAGTTTAGTAGTAGTGCTAGTTGTTTTTGTTTCTCTTTTTCCTTTGTTCTTATGACTTTTTAATTTTTTTTCTTTGTCCTGAGGAAGGGACAGGGCGTCCCGAAAATTTGACAATTTTTATTGTTCGTGTCGTTTGTCATTTTTAGTGCTTTATGTAAATTTCCATCAAACCTTGTATATATATATATATATATATATATATATATATATATATATATATATATATATATATATATATATATATATATATATATATATATATATATATATAACTTATAATATAAATCCACACGCATAGTGTTATAATTAAAAAATCACAACACCGAAATAAACTCAACCGGTTTCATTTCCAATATTCACGAGTTTGACAATACAATGCTAAGTTACACAAAATCAACATTCTTACTGTGAAGTCAAAAAGCGCAAATACTTAGTCGCGCTTTAGCAAAGTTCATTATTACGTCATGATAATACGTAAGTAAGTTATTACGGGAAATTAAGGTTTTTTTTATACAAATAGCACAGTTATATTATGCGGGTAAAAATATATTTCTTAAACGAAATATAATTATGCTGCATTTAAAACAGGTTAATGCTGAACATTTCCGGATTTTTGGGGTTATGTGTTGACACGTATGGTATGACATTTTTTACCTGTTTATTTTCACTGTATGTAGATCTTTTCTTTCTTGAGATTTAGCTTTGTTTACAATTGATTGAAAACGGAATAAACAAAGTGAAATCTCAAGAAAGAAAAGATCTACTTACAGTGAAAAATAAACAGGTAAGAAATGTCATACTATACGTGTCAACACATAACCCAAAAAATCCGGAAATTTTCAGCATTTTTAGGAACAATCTGCCCATTTTAGAGGACGATCCAGACATGAAAAAAGTATTAGAAACTTCACAGATCATTAAGAGTAAACTACAAAGCCCGTCTCTCAAATCCATCCTAACAAAAGCGTCCTTTTCTACTAACAATAATGAACCAGCAATCATCAATAGATACAACAAGCCCAGATGCAGTACTTGCCCATACCTGACAGAGGGATTCAAATTTCAATTTAAAACTGGAAGCGAATTTACAATTAAAACATCAATGTCATGCACCAGCTCGAATCTTATTTATGTAATAACCTGCGCCGGTTGTGGTGAAAATTATATCGGCCAGACAGGAGACACCCTGAGACACAGAATGACCGTACACCGACAACAAATTAGGGAACCAAAATACCAGTGTACCACCGTAAGCGAAGACATCAGAAACTGTGCCAAAAATAAAACCCCCAATTTTACTGTTTTTCCTTTCTACAAGTTCGGAAGGGATACTACAGAAAAAGAACGTGAAACTTAAGAAAAACATTTTATAAACAGACATTAACCTGTTTAAAATGCAGCATAATTATATTTCGTTTACGAAATATACTTTTACCCGCATAATATATAGAGGATATCTATATTGTGTGATTTGATATTGGCTTTATCCAACGAGTTGAAATGGTGTATATATTCGCGAGGCTTGCCATTTCAGCGAGTTGGATAAAGCCAATATCAAATCACACAATTATAGATGTTCTATTTATCTCATACGACTTTCGTTTTACCAAAAGTTTAAGACTTCCCCTGCGAAACTACATGAATGATTGCAAATTGGTGACGTATAGGCTAACTTGATGACGTAGCACCGTTGATGTTTACATTCCCTCGAAAGAAAGTAGATCGTATTCAAAATGTAGAAATTTTTGCTATCTGCATCTTTGAAAACATTTTATGACAATTGCTGGAGCTTAACATCAATCGAACTTCTGAAGGAAAGTTGTAAGGACAATAGGATCGTGAAAATGAACTCTTTGGACGATGGCAGTACAAAACTTGTGGGGCAAGGCTAGGGGCCTACTTGTAGACTCATTGTTGATCCATGGAAAGTTACATTTACATAACTAGGTAGGCATACGTAGTATGATATAAAAAAGCAATATTGAAGATGTTAAAGTAATCTTATTACATCAACTTAACTGCTAGGATTTATTTTCTCCGAAAACGAATTACAAAGGGGGAGGGGTTTAACATCTGTCTTCAAGTAGCCAATACAGATTCGTTGATAGAAAAAGACACTTCTTTTTTCATATACGAGTCTTTATCTGGCTTTTAACGATATTATCACTCTTTATCATTCATTTTATTAGGGCAATAATAGGGAACACAAATAAAAGTTTCAAATAAAATCTTGAAGCGAGGGATCATGTCAAAACCAGAAGTGCTATTGATAGAGCATCTACCCGTTGATAAAGCATAAGTTTATCCAACGGCCTGTATCACCAACACGTATGAGATAAAACTAATTTGTATAAAAAATCTTGATTTCCGTAATAACTAACTACGTATTATCATGACGTCACAATGAATTTTACTAAAGCGCAACTAAGTATTGGCGCTTCATGACAATATGAATGTTGATTTTGTGTAACTTAGCATTGTATTGTCAAACTCGTGAAGATTGGAAACGAACGAAACCGGTTAAGTTTATTTCGTTGTTGTGTTTTTATTATTATTATTATTATTATATATATATATATATATATATATATATATATATATATATATATATATATATATATATATATATATATATATATATATATATATATATATATATATATATATAATTTTCTTCTTATGAAAACTTCAATCTTTTCGATTTTACATAAATCTTGGATCTAAATTATCTTACACAAGAAACACAATAATCCCGTTAACTCGTTAATATGGAACGATAGTTTTGCGCCGATATCTGTTAAATATTTTTAAAAAATCTGTTGAAACAACTGCCTTAAATAATTTAGGACATTGTTAGAACAAGGTACAGTTTCAATACAAATTAAGCCCTTGATTTGTCTAAAATATGAAAGTTATAAAAGAAATCAAAATTTATTCTTTCTTAATCAAAGGAATTCCATGCAGTAAGAATGCACAGATAGTTTTGTCATATGACCTCCTAAATGCTAGTTATGACGTCATTAACTTGTGGATTTTCCCGTATTTTTCAGAAAACATTCTACCATCGTCGTTCGCAAAGATTTTGAGATATGAAAAATTAGCAGAGAAATGGGTCATTTTGAGGCTTTTCTGCATTAAACTTAGAAATGTACCAAATTAAAGACGTCATATTTCCAGAAAGGTCCTCCTTCATGTTATATTCTTTAATGATTTATCATATTCATCTACTCAACAATCGATAAAGCCAATTTCATAACTTTTTTTATAAACATTAAATTTTTAGGGCACAATAAAGCTCAAACCATACCTTCTTCTTAGAAATATAAAACAATGACGAAAAAAAAAATCACCAACAGCTCAAACTCTATCTCCTCCTCATTCATATCCATATACTCCAAGGTTAAGATTACTTGTAATCCTTTCTTGTCTGTCATGTATCTTTCTTGGTGCTCGAAATTTTTGACAAAAAAAGATTAAGAGAAAGAACATGAAATATTGTCTTTCGTGGCTGTGGGAGTAAAACAACCAATCACATAAAAAATAGTTTTGACAAGGTATGTGCTGAATGTATAAAATAATAGTACAAGGGTTGTTAAGGAAGTTCGCTGGGCGTGCTATTTCAATGAAACCGATTGAACTCTCAAGATATAAACTTTACCTTTTTTTCTGATAAATATACAAATAGTGGTGTTTTCCGGTGATACTTGATCCTTAAAAAACAATTAGCTGTTTTATTTTGATAAAACATTCTTCACGGAGCATGTTCTGTTTTTGCACGTTTACATGACATAGACGTTGTATTGAAATTAAAAATTGTATAATATAATAGTTGTAGCGCAAAAAGACATGATATTTTACTGTCGCTACAGTAATCGTGTAATGTCACTTGGCTAAATTTTGAATTGAACTGGTGAGTATGTGACTGCTTTAATAACGATTAATAAATAATCAAAAAGTGAAAACAAAGTCACAAATGGAAACGTCATTGAACATGGAGCACCGATCAAAAAATTATTTGTATAGACAGAAAAATATCTAAGAAGAGAATTAAATGTTTCTAGATGCTGATTGAAATTAAATACATGTACAAAAGTTTTCAAAAGGTAGAAGCTTCATATAAATGGAAGGATTAACAATTTCAATGCTTAACTCCTGTGATATCTACATACCCTACTAATTTCATGGACGTTATGCCTATGGATTTTTACGTTGTTTTTATATCCGATCATTTAACTGCACTGACATTTATTTTATAAGATCTCAGTAATATCCAAAAACAGCACAGAAGACATTATACAAGTATAACTATTAACGTTCCAATATTCGATCTTTTCCATTTGTATTGTAAAATTTTCCATTTGTATTTTATAATTTCTCATTTGTATTGTATAATCTTCCATTTGTATTGTATAATTTTTCATTTCCATGATATATTTTCCATTGGCATTGTATAATTTTTCATTTGCATTGTATTTTTTTTTTTTGCATTGTATAATTTTTCATTATACCCCCGCAAACGAAGTTAAGGGAGATATATTGGAATCAGCTTGTCCGTCTGTCCGTCTGTCTGTAGACAAGATTTTGTACGGAACATTTCTCAGAAACTATTGGATTTGTCTGAAAATTTGTACACTTATTACTCACCATATGAAGGTGTGCTCCTGGTATTTTCATCATGATTGGATGAGTTTTCTGCATTTACAGACATTTTTTCTTTTTTATTTTGTTGTTTTGTTTGGCTCACCCCCTAAAAAAGACTGTAGTTAACTATAGTTAACTATAATTTACTAAAGTTAACTATAGTGATTACTTTGACACTCTGAAAAACTTTGACGAAAACTTTGACACTTTGAAAAACTTTTGCGAAAACTTTGAAACTTTGAAAAACTTTGGTGAAAACTTTGACACTTTAAAAAACTTTGGCGAAAACTTTGAAACTTTGAAAAACTTTGACGAAAACTTTACCACTTTGAAAAACTTTGGCAAAAACTTTGAAACTTTGAAAAACTTTGGTGAAAACTTTGACACTTTGAAAAACTTTGGCGAAAACTTTGACACTTTGAAACACTTTATCGAAAATTTTGACACTTTGAAAACTGTGGCGAAAACTTTGACACTTTGAAAAACTTTGCCGAAAACTTTGACACTTTGAATGAAAAAACTTTGCCGAAAACTTTGACACTTTGAAAAACTTCATCGAAAACGTGGATACTTTAGCACGTTGAAAAACTTCATCGAAACTTTTGATACTTTGAAAAAGTTAATCGAAAACTTTTGATACTTTAAAAAAACTTAATCGAAAACTTAGACACTTTGAAAAACTTTATTGAAAACTTGGATACTTCAAAAAACTTTATCGAAAACTTTGACACTTTGAAAAACTTTATCGAAAGCTTGGATACTTTAACACTTCGAAAAACTTTATCAAAAACGTTGACACTTTGAAAAAGTTTATCAGAATCTTTGACACTTTAAAAAAAACATTATCGAAAACTGTGACACTTTGAAAAACTTTATTGAAAACTTTGATACTTTGAAAAACTTTATCGAAAACTTTGACACTTTGAAAAATTTTGGCAAAAACTTTGACACTTTGAAAAATTTTGGCGAAAACTTTGACACTTTGAAAAATTTTGGCGAAAACTTTGATACTTTGAAAAACTTTGGCGAAAACTTTGACACTTTGAAAAATTTTGGCAAAAACTTTGACACTTTGAAAAATTTTGGCGAAAACTTTGACACTTTGAAAAACTTTGACGAAAACTTTGACACTTTGAAAAACTTTGACGAAAACATTGACACTTTGATTTACTATAGTTAACTATAGTAAACTATCGTTAACTATAGTAAACTATCGTTAACTATAGTAAACTATCGTTAACTATAGTTAACTATTGTATTTTTTTGTTAGGGATAACTAAAAAACTTTTAGATATACAAGCATCAAACTTGGTAAATTTATGCATCTTGGATAGAAGGTGTGTCATGACGCATTTCAAGGTCACCATGACCTTTATTTACGCAGCACAATTAAGGATACAAATGGAAATATCGTTGATTTAAAAAAAAATACTTTTTTAGGATGGGCGATTCTTTTTAGGACTTCAGTGATATAAAAAAATGTAATTTGGTTTAAATCTACATGTTGGGGACATTTACATTTTCTTAATTAGACTTGTCACGTAATGTCGACGTCACATGATTTTAGAAATTATACCTACAGTTAAGAGGTCATCTATAAATTCCAATATTGCAAGGGCATTACTAAGGTAAATATCTTAGTTTAATTCATTATCCTTTTCAACACTATGCGTGGTTTGTGAAAAGTGCTGCGAACCTACATAGATTCCCTTTCTTAATTGCTAAAATTTAATTTGTTAGACGGCAGGTTGAATATTTTGCTGGTCAACTACATTAAATATAGCTATAACTAGATGCTCTCATGAGACAGTAATACCCGCACTAGGGTGTTTGCCTCTAAATGCACACTCCTCTAAATTGGGTTTTACCAAGGAAAAAGTCAATATAATTCAATAATTTACATAATAGGGCCTCCATGTATTCATCAAATTGAGCATAATATTCTCAAGTGAACATGTGACCCATGGGCCTCGATCTTATAGGTACATGTATTTCATATTCGTAATTCATTACCAGTCTGAAATTAAACAACAGAATTCAATTAATGATGTAAATTAGGTTTGAAACAAGGGGGGTATAAATTTTTGGCCCATAATTGGAACTTTTGAAATCTATTTTCTCATATATAGATCAACAACAAATATTATTCAAATTAGTGTAAAGCATTTTTTATGATTTTTTTCAAAATGTACAAACTTTTTTATATTTGATTAGGCAGAAACACCTTGAAAGCTGCCATATACCATGTATACCCAATCAATTTAGTCAACCCCCACCCCTCTCCCATCAACACACAAACACACCCTATTTTCCTGTTTTTGGAAACAGGCCTAGATGGCAAAGTTAAGATAAAACATCTTTTGTAAATAATAATTCTAAATTTGTTCTTATAATATAAATGTATCTGAATACCTGCAACACATTGGGCTTGCGTCACGTACCCAACTTAAGTACTAGTTCTACCATTATCATTTTTAGACAGCACTGCACGTGCAGTACTAGGCCTAGTGTTGTGTACACATCATTGCATGTATGTCAGTAGGATTTATTTTGTGTTTTAATTGGATTATATTTCATGAAGTTGGAGCTATGGCAGTCGGTAAGTACACGTTTTGGTATAGATTTGGGTAAAATAGTCTGAAATGCAACTGGTTAGGTTAAAGTTTAAAGGATCAAAGGTCATCCGATGCTGCAATAAGACGAATTTCACATTCTAAAGAGTTATCGCCCGTTATCGACGTTACATTCAGTTACAAGATACAGAATTTTTTTTTTCTGGGAGGGAGGGGGGATTTCCAGACCAGAATTTCCTGAGAAGCAAATAAAAGGAGAAGTTATGGTGGTGTCTGTTTTCTAGGGTGGAGGGCATCCAAAGTCTTTTTTATATTATAGTCCTGCAAAGTCGGGGGGGGGGGGTTCTCCCAATCCACTCCCAGTCCCTGTAAACAGTAATGGCAAATGATCATGTGACTCCTAAATAGTAGGAAACTTTTTCCATTTGAACATACATAATTTTGCGCTTTTTGTGTTATTATGTTATGTAAATTTAATGGTATAAAGGTTTTAAACCCCCTGGAGGTCATCCCCACTCTCCTAATGATTCTAACTGCATGGAAATGTTCACAATATGACTGCATTAAATTAAATTAAATAAAAGTGCATCAATGATAAGATTGCTTGACATTTCATTCATCAACCTATCCTCCTAGAATTAGGAATGAAAATCATTCAAAAAGATGGAGTACCACATTAAAGTATTTGTATATAGGCTATTAACATATTTTTTTTAAAATGTAAAACAAGTAGTAGTTTGCATACATGTCATGAATAAACAGGGGTCTGGGATGGGGTGAGGTGAAGGATCGAGTCCCTGTCTCTTTACGTCTTAATGGTTAAAAACTCCTAAAATGAATGTTGACCTCAAATCTGACTTGTCCTCATTATTTTTCAAGTGGTGGTGTCTCCATTTGAGTGAAAAATTCCTTAGAGGGATGTTTAACAACAAACAA
Source organism: Saccostrea cuccullata (assembly GCF_032062105.1). Lineage (NCBI taxonomy): Eukaryota > Metazoa > Mollusca > Bivalvia > Ostreida > Ostreidae > Saccostrea > Saccostrea cuccullata. Next base: position 202,027 of record NW_026926086.1, on the reverse strand, counting down.
ACAATTAAATGACATAAAAACACAATATTGATTTGCGTTAAGAAATATGCAGGGGATTTTTTCCATCATAAATCTTCTTCTCAAGAACAGCAAGGGCATTATTGTCCCCCGTTTTGGGGGAAAGGGAGGGAACATTAAATCTTATTTGTCTGTCAGTCTGGCCATCTTTGACAGTATGTGCATCTGTCACAATAAATTTAACCTTGTTCATAACTTTTGAATAATATGAGATAAGGGCTTTCATATTTCACATGTACATTACCACAAAACTTTCTAAACGTACTATGATTTTTTAACCTAAGTGAGACCTTGACCTTAAAATTTTACCTACTTTCCAAAAAATAACATTTTAAATTAATCATTTTGAAAGAGAAAAGATATGGCATTTAAATTATACATGTATATTACTTGTGAAAAGACTTTTCTAAATATATCATGACTTTTGACTCTGTGATCTTGACCTAGACGTTTAACCTACTTTTCAAAAAATATTATATTATATATTTATATATATATAACTTTTGATTGAAAAGAGATGGGACTTTCATATTTGACATGTACTTTACCTACAACAAAATATTTCGAGCATGCGATGATTTGCCCCTTTGACCTAATTTTCATAAAGTGACATATGATAGGGGTGCAAAATTTGATACACAATCTGCCATAAATTATGGCATCCCATTCACTTAAACACAGAAAGCAGAGGACCACAATTCTTTGAATTTGCATGTTTAATCTTGATATGGAAACATCCTCATATAATGTAGATTCAAGTTTTTTATGCTACGCCATGATTAGGAATACATGTATTAGTTTTTGTCATGTCCGTCCTCCACCCTTCCATCTGTCTTTCCATCGAGCTCAAAGAAATTACTTTCTAGATATTTTTATCAAAGTTCATATGTTGATGCATATACTGATGTAAACTATCCAACTGCGGCAATATTTTTTGACCTTTACTTTCCTTTGACCTTCACTTAACTTTTCTTAGAATTAGTGTTTAGCTTTATTTTAAAGAAACCATAATGATTCAAGTTGTGTAATGAAACTTCACATGATGATACGTACTGATGTAAGCTTTACAATGCTTCACTCTTTTTTACCTTGACATTTCCTGTGATCTTGACCTCACTTTTCTAAAATTAATGTCTTAGACTAGATCAGTTTTGAATAAACAGTTCAAGATATATTTATCAAACTTCATATGCTAATACATACTGATGAGAGCTATTATTGCATTAACTTATTTTGACCTTGAAATTTCTTTTGACCTTGACCTCACTCTTTAAAATATGTGTTTATCTAAGTTTTAAATAAACCATTAATTATATTTTTATCAAACTTCATATGCTAATAGTAAATTCACACTGATGTAAGCTTTTCAGCTAGAACAACATTTTGACCACAACCTTTCCTTTGACCTCTCTTTTCTTAAAACAAAGTGTTAAGCTCAGTTTCATTAAATGAAATCATTCAAGATATTTTTATCAAACATGATATGCTGATATGTATTAGTGAGAGCTATTCAGCTGCATCAAAATCTTCATCTTGCACATTCCTGTGACCTTGACCTCTCTCCTCTTTAATTTGTATTTTGCTTAGTTTTTAAGAAATAATTTAACTTTTATGTTTAACATGCACTTATACATAATTTGATGAGAATTTATTATCTATATCCAATTTATTTATATTTTAGTTTTAATTCTGAAAAAAAAACTGTTTAAGATATTTTCATCAAACTTTATACACTAATACAAATTTTAGTTTTTAGTTTTTTTAATGTACCATTAGTAATACACATCTCGCGGGACATTCATGTCCTATAGACATATTTCTAGTTTTTCAAATCATCACCTCAGGCTAGGGTCAGGCCACAATTAGGGATCAAAGTTTTATTTAGGAATAAAAGGAAACACATCTTTAAAATTCTTCTTTTCAAGAACACCAAGAGCATGATTAATATGGAAATATTCTCAAGAGGTGTAGATTCAAGTTTGTACAAATCATGACCCCCAGGGTTAGGGAGGGGCCATATTTTTCCTGCCCCTTTTTGCCATCCATATGAAAATTCAAATTTTGAAACCATTTTACACATACACAAAACAAACCAATCATTTTCTAAATGATCATGGATTAAAGCTATTGCAGCATAAGATATTAGGGAAGTTCTTGAAAGCAGGGTGATTAAACATATCAAATATATGTAAAAAAAAAAAAAAAAAAAAAATTCTACCCCGATTTGACCCCCCCCCCCCCAGGCAAAATGAAAATTCCGAAACCTTACTGCACATCTACATGACACCACCAACCATCTCTTAAAAGATGATTAGGCTACTGAGTAAAATGAAAGAGGAGTTTAGGGAAGACGGGGCTTTTTGCATAAAAAAACATCAATTTTTTACCCTCATTTGACCCCCCCGGGGCAAAATGAAAATTCCGAAACCTTACTGCACATCTACATGACACCACCAAACATCTCTTAAAAGATGATTAGGCTACTTATTCAAATGTAAGAGGGGTTCAGGGAAGACGTTGAATTTTACAAAAAAACATCATTTTTCTTCCCCCATTTGATCCCCCGGGGCAAAATCAAAATACAGAAACCTTACTGCACATCTACATGACACCACCAACCATCTCCCAATAGATGATTAGGCTGCTGAGAAAAATGTAGAAGACTGGGCTTTTTGTATAAAAAAAACGTCATTTTTCGACCCCCCATTTGATCCCCCGGGGCAAAATCAAAATTCCGAAACCTTACTGCACATCTACATGACACCACCAACCATCTCTCAAAAGATGATTAGGCTGCTGAGTAAAATGTAGAAGGAGTTCAGGGAAGAAGGGGCTTTTTGTATAAAAAAACGTCATTTTTCGACCCCCATTTGATCCCCCGGGGCAAAATCAAAATTCCGAAACCTTACTGCACATCTACATGACACCACCAACCATCTCTCAAAAGATGATTAGGCTGCTGAGTAAAATGTAGAAGGAGTTCAGGGAAGAAGGGGCTTTTTGTATAAAAAATGTCATTTTTCGACCCCCATTTGATCCCCCGGGGCAAAATCAAAATTCCGAAACCTTACTGCACATCTACATGACACCACCAACCATCTCTCAAAAGATGATTAGGCTGCTGAGTAAAATGAAGAAGGAGTTCAGGGAAGAAGGGGCTTTTTGTATAAAAAATGTCATTTTTCGACCCCCATTTGATCCCCCGGGGCAAAATCAAAATTCCGAAACCTTACTGCACATCTACATGACACCACCAACCATCTCTCAAAAGATGATTAGGCTGCTGAGTAAAATGTAGAAGGAGTTCAGGGAAGAAGGGGCTTTTTGTATAAAAAACGTCATTTTTCGACCCCCATTTGATCCCCTGGGTCAAAATCAAAATTCTGAAACCTTACTGCACATCTACATGACACCACCAACCATCTCTCAAAAGATGATTAGGCTGCTGAGTAAAATGTAGAAGGAGTTCAGGGAAGACGGGGCTTTTTGCATAAAAAACGTCATTTTTCGACCCCCATTTGATCCCCCGGAGCAAAATCAAAATTCCGAAACCTTACTGCACATCTACATGACACCACCAACCATCTCCCAAAAGATGATTAAGCTACTATGAAAAATGTAGGAGGAGTTCAGGGAAGAAAAGTGTGACAGACGGACGGACGGACGGACATGAGTAACAACAATATACCCGAACTTTCGTTAGAAAGTGCGGGTATTATTAATTTATTTGCAAGATTTTATGAGGTTCGCAGCACTTTTCAAATACCTTAATGCTTCTTGAGTTTATGTGTAAAAACTTGACAAGATACATTGAGGGTGTGTCCTTGCAATAAAGCGATTAATCAGGGCCGTTCCATTACTTTTTCAATAAATCTGCATACAAACACACGACAGTATCACTTGTATGGAGAAAGAATGGAAAGTTTATAAATAAAATACTAAATAGACATCGCATCCAAGTTAACACCTTTTATTTAATTGCAAATAATATTTTATTTGAGAACAAAAGACATTTTTCACAGTACAAAATGTGACTTGATCAGCCTCTCGCTGTGTGTAAACTGTGTCATGTTTGGAGATGACGTCACATTTACAAGTGCATTGCGATTGATGTATCGTTTATTTACTGTTATTTGGGATTTAACAAACGACAAAATTGCGTGTAACAGTAAGTTTGTATGTAGAATATAGCTATCCAGCTGTTGAAATAGCAAATAATTTCATTTTGTGGTATTTTGAAGACCTTCTGTTATGTGTGACGTCATAGTAAACATTTCTCGTACAAATTAGACCCCGCCTCCTTACTTTAACCTTAACTGTGCTGCGAAAAGTGAAATTTAAGAAAGAAAACGCAGCTTTTTTTAATAACACAATTACCCAAAATGTAATACTATAGCAGTATTTATTTAAAACATGTTAAATTTAGAAAATATTTTTTTTATGATTTATTTTACAGCAATTCATTTCAAATGTTATTTTATAGAAGAAAATTACCTCGCCCAAGGGTATAATTATCAAGCAGTGGTCGAGGAGAATTTTGATAACAGAAATTGCTGGTCAAATTAGAGAGAAATAAAGTAGTTTAGTGTAAGGAGCTAACTGGTAGAGCAATATTTCTGATCAAACAGTTGTTATTTGTCTCTTGGGAAATGTGCTAAGGAATCAGTCTTAAACAGTTTTAGTGACTAGCATAAATTATTTAATGAATTTGAGAAATTCAGCAACTTCAAACTACAGTGTAAGTTTATGTTGTATAATATACTAATTGGAAATTGTATATTAAACTTAATTGTTATTGAATAATATAATTAAAAACTAATTATATTGTATGTGTATATGGGGGCATATTGGAATCAGCATGCCCCTTCTCCATATGAATTTCAGATTGAACCTTTTAGTCTGATATCAAATCCAAATAAATCAAGTATTTAAAAAATAACTTTTGGTAGATAGTCCCTACAAATCTAAGAATCGTGCAGGAACCTTATTTAAAATGATGCATCCATCGAGATTACACAATTTATTTTCCAGTATATATATTTGCAACAGATTTTTACAAAATCTTTGCTTTCAGATTTAATGTCAGAAAGACACATGCAATCATGCATTTTGATTTCACTACAAAGGAGTAAGTTAAGATCCATTCATCCCTTGATAGTAATAAGTGGACATGCATCCAGTCAAAGACTGATTAATGAATTCTATGTGGGGAAGCTAGCTGTCTTAGACATTTCTGTTGGAGCATATCTCTGATCAAGCAGCTCTAAACTAAATCCCCTGGGAATTAGACAGAAGTTCTGGTCAGTTTAAGTTGCATTTGTCATTTGATGGCCAGTCTCCTAATTATAAAATCAGTTTGGTATGGATTAAGTTTTTAAGGTAAATTAGTTACATTTATGCATTTAATTTTTTTTTGGAAAATATCATGTGACCAATTTCATATCATCTTGTGCGTGTGTGTATGCTTGTGGAGGAGGGGCATTTGTCTAGCTATAATGCAACCAGTTGACGATTTTTGTTATATTATAAATTTATGCTTACACCACAGGAGATGTTTAAACAATAATGATGGAATGAAAAAAAATTATGGAAATCCTCTTAAAGGTTGACATGATTTTCTTGCACTCTAGACTGTTTATAATAATTGAATGAACAATATTTGACGGGAGTATCATGCTTAGGCGGTACACTTAATTATTTTTAAAATGAATTTGATATAAATTATATAGATTTATTTGATTCCGTATAATGTTTTTTTTCACCAATCAATTTTCAGAGTATCATGACAAATAGTTGCATTTTATTTTTCAATGAAATAAAAAAAAAAACTGTTACAATGTATTATTAATAATAATACTTTTTTTAAAGAGGGTAACCAGATTAGTGCAGTGCACTAGTCTTCCTCGGGGCCCTCTCACCACATCCACAATAATACAATTTTAAAAACATCGTACAATATTATGATAAATAATACAACATGACGTGAAAATACAAGTACATATACAGATCGATTCAAGAACATGAAATTATATAACTTTTAGTTTCGACATGTTATAATGAATTTTTCTACATTTTTACGAAAATTTTGTACAGTTGGTGAGAAACGGATATGCAAAGGTAATTTGTTCCATAAATGAACACCAGAATAATGAAAAGAATTTTTAAATTGATTTGTTCGATATTTCGGTAGATGAAGGTCATAGTTTGTTTCAGATCTAAGAACATAACTATTAGAAGAAATAAATTCAAAGGAGTCTCTTAAATATGTTGGTGCCATACCATGAAGTGTTTCGTACAGTAATACATATTTATGAAAATAAATTAACTCATAAATGGTCAGCCATCCAAGTTTTTCAAATAATGGTGGTGAAGGGGCATCATAAGCTACATCTAGAATAATCCCGGCTGCCCTTTTTTGCAATTTAAAAACTCTATCTATGCCAGCACCTGGTGCATTACCCCAAATAGTAAGACAATAATTCAAAGAAGGCAGAATGTATGCATTATAAAATAGTTTTCTCGTGTGTAAGGAAAGTTTTTTTTAATTCTGCGTAAAATATACAATTTATAAGTTAAAGATTTACAAACTGAGTCAATATGATAATTATAGCGCAATGAATGATCAATATGTACTCCCATAACCTTTTGGGATTCAACATTTTCAATTAATTTGTTTGAAGCGTATAAATTTAGTTCTGGGGAATTTATTCTTGATTTTCTTTGTTGAGTTCCCATGAGCATACATTTTGTCTTGTTGGTATTTAACACCATTTGATTTTTGGAACACCAATTTTCTATCTCACACAAATTCAAGTTTAGGGCATTCTCAATACCTTCTATATTTTTATGATATGTATGTAAGGTTGCATCATCAGCAAACATATCAATATCTGTTCTATTTACATGTAAAGGGAGATCATTTATATACAATAAAAATAATAGGGGACCCAAGATAGATCCCTGGGTATTAGATCCCAAGTATTAGTACTTGGGTTGTCCCAAAAACTCGTAGACAGGGAACATAGTTTATTTCCTCTTTGCTAAATCAAATTTCTTTTCTTGACATAGCAAAGAGTAATTTTTATGATCATGTATTTTAAGTTTCATGACGATACCACATTTAATAAGAAAACTATGAAAAAATAAAGAAACCATGTAAGTGTACATCGGCGCACGAAAGAAAGTGTTATTTACGTCTCTAATAACGTCATGGTCTCTTTTTCTGCTTCACATGACATAAGGCTATTAACATCCAAATTAATATTTTGATAGTGAAAAACCACTCTTGCCAAAGGAATATTTCAAATTCACTACAGTCAGTTTTTTTAAGCAGATTCAAGTTTTAGTCAAACTTTAAATAAGTTGATTACCTAACATTTTAGGCAGCAGAGAATACACTTTGTTTGACGACGTTCATGGCCCAGAACGTTCCCACATGTCTACGTTAAACAATCAGTAATCTACTTTACATACTTTACTTTTTTCCGATATAGAGGAAAAACTATCTCTGAATCTCACACTATAGAAATATCAACTTTTCTATTAAAATATAGTGTGTAATTCCTTTCGATACTCTTCTCCCCCCCCCTCGTCTCTGATGAATATTAAACATACCATAAACAATTTATTACATTTCCGTGCGCCGGGTACGCGTTCGACGACGTCATTTTCATCAATCTCAAATCGAACAACACTTAGAAAATCATGTCACCAGTCGTCTGTTTCTAATGCTATTTATATGACAATTTGACATATTATTAAGATTTTGATTCTGGTTTCAGTGATTTAAATTTTAGATCAATGTTTTACATAGTAACAAGGAAATAAAAACAACTGTAATAGTTATATGCATAAATTATTCCGAATTTTGGTCGTGCGCCGACAGTCCATATCGGCCTTTATATAAATCGTCCCAATATAATTAATATGAAAGATATATATTTAAGAATTCAAAATTTTTATGAACATTAAATGTATAATGTCTATACAAAATTTGGTTAGTATTGGTTGCGTGTTAAAAAAAAGTTATTAAGATTGTCTTCGATGTTTTTGGACAACCCTCGTATTCATGTTTTATTTGGTTGCACCTTAGTTTCATTAATTAAAAAAATATAATGAGCATTATATATTTACTCAAATTGTTTGTTAGAAAATATTGAAGACCTCTTAATAGATCCATAAATATTTGTGAATTTGCACTTATTCTGAAGAACCCAGCGGGGGAATTTGTCACTATCGGACAGTTCTTGTTTATATTGTAAAAGAAATCATTTGTACTGCAAATTTTTTTATTTGTATTATATATTTTACATTTATCTGTTTATGTTGTATAATTTTTCATTTGCATTGTACCCGAGGGATTTTGGTTTGTTACGAAGGATTTCATTGGTTTAATCTAATTTTATATCGGATTTGGTAATACCCGAGATGTCCCGGCAAGTTTACTAGTCTGTTCAACCATGCCGACGCTCGACTGTTTCCGTAAATCTCCGACCAGCTCTCTTTACAGAGACAGCCGAAGGTCTGGTTGAACGAGACTATAAATTTACACATATTGTCCGTAGTCTTGCCCAATGACCCCTGATAACAAAGAGCAAGGATCATGGTACAATTACGAAGTGCAAGGGATCATGGGACAATTACGAATTGCAAGGGATCTTGAGACAAGACTAATATATGTTTAGATTAAACCAAATATATAATGCAAATGAAAAATAATACAATACAAATGAAAAATTATAGAAATCAATATAAATGAGATATTTTAGAATACAAATGAAAATTTTACAATGCAAATAAAAATTATACAATACAAATGAAAATTAATACAATACAAATGGAAAATTATAGAATACAAATAAAAAATATTGAATACAAATATAAATTATAGAAAACAAAAAAGAATTATACAATACAAATGGAAAATTATACAATACCAATGAAAAATTTTATAATACAAATGGAAAAGATCGAATATAGCAACGTTTGACTTGCCATATATAAGAGAAGTAGCATGCCTTGATAATGATATTTAATTTTTAAGTAGAAAAAAAGAAAGGAAAGTCTAAAGATCGAAAGATATTTAGAACTATGGAAAAGCTTAATAGGTTTGAAATGACTGATTGTCACGTCACTGAACGTTACGCGATTGCTCCGTGAATTCCATGACCGCACAATAAAAATCTTTGTTAATTTTCAAAATTTTAGTAAATAGACCTGATTTTTTACATACTAATACACAAAAGATAGGAATTTAATCAGACATAGACACAGTATACGATAGATTCTCTGCAAATCAATTTGTCCGCGAACTTTTCTAACAACCCTCGTACATTTAATTTAGGAGCAATTTTCAAGCAATCTATTTTAAATAAAGTAGAGATGATAAAGAAATTAGGAACATTATATAAACAGCTGATAGTCGTTCGCGTGGCCACATGAGAAGAACGTCTGCTCTAGAGATGCGAAGTATTCTTTGATCCTTACGTCGCGGGTTCATGAACATCCTGAGTTACATGGAGACCGGTCCTTTGGATGAGACTGTATAACCCGGGGTCCCGTGTTGCAGCAGTTACTGGTAAAAAGATCCCTCCCTGCTCGAAGGCCCTGAATGCAAACCATAGGACAACATTTATCGGCAACGGGTGGCGTCTTCATCTGCATTAAAATTTCTCGGGAGGGACGTTAAACAATGTACAATCAATAAATCTTTAAGCGGTTTGTAACACTTTTTTAGTGTAAGGTCTAGTATATTGATCATGTATGCATTTTTGCAGAACTCTGTTTTAATTTAAAAAGTCCGTCGTCAATTCAGTGTATAAATAATGGACTTACAATAAAAGTAAAAATCCGTATGAAAAACGCCAGTCAGCATTTCACTCAATGATAAATTGTTTTTGCTTTCAAAATCATTGAATCGACCATAGAACTTACAAAATGATTACTTTAAACGAGACTGCTGATATTCTTGTTTCATCAACTTGCTTGTCAATAATTTAACTCTTTTTAGAAATCATTCATACATAGAGCGTGATCTTGCGTATCAAATCAACTGAGATTTTAATGGACGATAATGAGTCTGAATCGTAAACGAGTACATTGAAAGTGAAAAAACTTAGCGTATGGACCGGCCAAGTCATTCTCTAGACCTGAAATTCATTGAACATGCCTGGAAGAAGAAGGGTATAGAGATAACAAACAGTATTCAATATCAAAGTCCATAAAACATAACAAAATAGGAGCAGAGCAAACATGGACCTCCGAAACATCAAATATGGGATCAGGTGCCATGGAAGAGTGAACATCCCCTGCTGACTGGTCAAACCCTCCGTTTGCTACTTGCCTTGATCGTAATATAACCGGAAAATCCGTTAATACATTATTTTACTATGCAATTCGCCCCAAGCCTGTATATATCTAATGAACTAATAATCATCAAGAATTACCTGTCTGAAAGCACTTTCTTTTATGTATCTATATACACGCAGTGGGTTGTATCCGCATGATCCAACCCAAAGGAGATGAGATTTATTGTCATAGTTTAAACTGTGTGGTCTGTTTATTCCTTGCTCTCCTGTCAGAATATTTGACAGGAAGTGACCGTCCTTGTCAATCATATGTACTGTGTTGGTGATCCAATAACACACCAGGATGTTTGACAGCGCGTCAGTACAGATTCCGCGTGGTACTAATCGTGATCGTGATCCAGATGGAGGTCCGGTGTAGGAGAAGCGATGTCCTCCTCCACGATCTGTCACCACTACACCACGGTACCGATCAGACACAATAACATCTCCATTGCGGTTTTCTGTTATGTAACTAGGTTTCCTGTACAGTTGCTGACCCTTTTTATCACGTTGTATTGTTTTTATGTATTGTCCTAGGCTATTGTATCGGTTAATCGTGCATATGTTTTCAAAAACACTGAACATTCCGACGAGTAGATGTCCATCGACGTGGGAGGAATAGACACATAATGGCTTCAACGGGTCAGTTCCTTTTTTCAATGTAGTCCGTGTTTTATTATCATTAGAAAGCTTGTAAATACTATTACTAGTGCCTATATAAATTAATTCACCCCTAATATTTACTGTGTGTGCTCCATATTCGGAATACCGAACATAATAAGCTTCACTTCTCAGCTGGTGCAGAATGTCCCCTTCTGCGTTTGTCAAGACTGCCAAGGTAGAAAAATCGTGCATAGAACTAGTAGTGATCCATATCTGTTCTGAATTCAGACGTGAAATGTTTGTTACATGACCAGGAAGTTTCAATTTCACTGTTTTATGTAACACAGGTGTAGGCATCAGATCCAGCAGATCTTCATCTCTTACTTGTCTTTGACCTCTTTCTATCATATGGATTTCACTCAGGAACTCAACCAAAGCCTCAACGTTGATTTCGATTTCCTCTGTCAGGGGGAGCAAAGAGAGTGGTTTAAAATTACAAGTGTCTTTAATCTTTGGGACATTCGTGTTTTTAATGAAATAGAGGAATTTTAAAGGTCTGTTTGTTGAATGTTCAAATCTGTGATCAAGGTTTTCTATGCTGGCAAATTGTCTGTTTATTTTTCTCTTCTGTTGTTGTAATTTATGAATCATGAGAAGTTTGTATTTGACATTAGCTGCGTACATCTCAGTTACAATGAGATCTTTCAGTGTCTGGGCTTTGTTCGAAATCTTTAATTGAAAGTTGAGGATATCTGTTTTATCAGATTTTAAATCAGATTTAATATCTGCCAGAAGAAACTGATTCTTGCATAGAATCTCGCCTCTGATTCTGTGAACAATGTTTCTATATTGTTCACGGTTGGTTGTATACGCCTTTATAATGCTCAGCATTTCATGACGTTTGTGTTTTTGTTTTTCAAACTTAGAACACAAAGGAAGTTTGCATGAACTACAATATTTATTATACATTCTTTTTGGATGACTTAAACTTGGGATATATTTATATTTCTCCCGGTAAATCACAACATCATGGTACATGGTATCAAGATCTATAACATGTCCCTCTTTACACGGTAGACATAGGTCAAGTTTACACGTGTTACAGTGGAATTCTGTGTCCCCCTGACACTGAAAACACTGTCGTACTATACACTGTCGTAATATACACTGGTGTTTGGTGTGTAGATCAATAACATGTCTCTCTTTACACCGTAGACACAGGTCATGATTACACGTGTTACAGTAGTATTCTGTGTCCCCCTGACACCGAGAACACTGCCGTATCTTACACTGGGAGCTTGGACATGAACCCATGATTTAGAAGATCAGAATCTCCTGAAAGAAATAGAAAAAATAAAGCAGTTAAGGACAGAAAGCTTAAGAAATGAATTCTTTGCAAAATAGATATTGATTTCTTACTCATCATTTAGACTTTAATACTAATCATATAATATTTTAAAACTTTTTTTCTGGGATATGACCATGATTTATTTGGAGTAACAATCTCCGGTCTCTCTGCACACTTTAGAAACAAGTCATGTGTGCACGTGGTACATTAAAATTCTACAGCTCGTTGACAAAGAAAACACTTTCCTATTTTACAATGGGAGTAAATTACCTGTGTATTCATTATTTGAAAGGTTAAATCTATTAACGAACATAGATCCTTAAATGATATATATTATTAAAATGCTCTACGGTGCGACCGTAATTATTTACTACCAAAAATCTTAACACAACTTTTACTTGCACTGCCTATCCTCAATTCATTAGAAAACGAAAGAATAAAAAGAAATTACTTCCCAGGCATCGAGATCGAGATTTAGAACTTTTCGGAAGGTTCCGACAAAATCAGAAATACCCGAGCCGTTTACGTGACGCATGTATGACGTCAAATAAAAAGTCCTGTTGACTTAGAACGCAAACGATAGTTATGTGGCATCGAGATTGCATTAAATCGTCGAACGTTTTTAATTTGGTGCTATTTTTCAGCCTTCATGTTGCTATGGACTGAAGAGGATTATTGGGAGTTTGAAATTTTTTCACATGGTACGATAAAAACATCTTGGAATAATGTGCAGATTTAACCCGTATTTCCTCTGTTCGTACACGTTAGTCTATTGAGCTCGCTACACGAGTGGGGCTTCGCACCGCCTCGCTGCGCTTGCTATAACAGTAACTTGATCCGAAGGGGTGCGGATCATCAGATCTAACGAGTCGCGAAGCATCGAGTTTGATCTGATGATCTGCGCCTGTCAACGAGACTTGATGCGGCTCTTTGGATCAAGTCACTGTTTTAATAATAATTTTTTTATATACCCCTTATAATTAGCCTAATATAACGAAATAAAACTTTATAGATCAATTGTAGAATATTTATACATAAACCAAAGCATAAAGCAAGGGAATTTTTAACGCACAAGAAAACAAAGTCATGTTTCTGCGTACTACGTCATCAGTTTCAGAGAATGATGATATGAATTTAGAAAATCATTGTGTGGTGATCCGGAAAATCGGATAACAACACCACGTGATAGTGTAAAATCAACGATTCAACGGTAAAATTGAGTGATACACATTAGGTATATAATAAAAAGCAAGAACAAGGACTCCTATCCATTATAACTTCCCCTTTCGGGCAGTCCAATCATCCTCGAGCTATCTGTATAGAATAATCTGCTCACGACTGTCTTTTAAAAAATACAACAACGCTGCACTTATGGGTTTGAAACGACTAAAAAAATTACTAACATCAAACTAAACAGGTAGCATTTAAGTGACATTTATTATAAATGCGTTTCTGTTTGAAAACCCTAGATATCTTTATTTTAATTTTGAAGAAACAAAATTATTTCTAAAAAATGTTTTTTTGTTTAACCTGTTAACAAAATGGGAAGAATGGTTTTAAAAAAACACATTTACTATAATATTCTATTGTTCTAGCTAACAAATCTTGTAATAATTTTAGACGTACTTGCCAAAATAAATCTTTAGTGATGTAAATCAATAGTTCAATTTTAAAATTAAACTTTTAAGAACTTGAAGATAATTTCAAATATTATAAATGAAACATTTAGCAGTATTAAGCACATACGTTATAACCAGGTATTTTAAGACATCATAAAACCTTTGAAAATTATTTCTTTTTTTGAGTTTGAAAAACTGGATTTTATTTCTTACAGGACATTTAAACGTTAAAATGGTACCTCTTGCACATTTTGTTAATTATTTTACTTAAAATGACAACGATTAATTTGTTTCCTTCACAAATAGTATACATTTACCCCCAAAACATTTGTGACTAATTGCATGAAGGATATGAAGGATATGGAGAACAGTATTTAATAGCAAAGTCCATAAACAATACAAAAATAGGAGCAGAGCAAACACGGACCTCTAAAACATCAGAGGTGGGATCAGAGCCATTGGGGAGTGAGCATCTTCAGCTGACCGGTCACGCCCGCTTTGTGCTCCTTGTCATAATCGTGAAATAACGGTAAAATCCGTCGTTAATGCAGTGTTTAAATAATGGACAAACTATAAGTATGAAAAACATCAGTCAGCATTTGACTCAATGATAAATTGTATTTGCTGATAAGGTCATTGTATTGACCATAGAACTTGCGAAATGATGACTTTAAACGATGCTGCTGATATTCTTGTTTAATCAACTTGCTTGTCAATAATTTACCTTGTTTAAGAAATTATTCATATGTAGAGCATGCTCTGCATCCTTTAGCAACGCATTTCAGTTCGTCTTACACTTCTGCAAACTCGACGGGAGCTTCAGACAGCATTAAAGGAGGAATTGCAACAGCTTTCTCAGGCTAGCCTTGGACGGCTTTTGGAAGCATGGGTCTGCGCTGCAAGGCCTCGCGGGGAGGTCATACCAAATACTAGCAATCAATTTGGTGACGTAATTTGACTCTTCTGAAAAAAAAAGATCATTTTCAGGTCCACCCCCACCATGCCGAATACTAAAATGACCATAATGAAAAATTAGTAGCGTGTGCCCAAATTTATCACATCCAATGTTTTATTTTCACTTTCAAATATAATATATGATTCTAATATTAAATATGTACTCTATTTCTTAGGATACAGACTTTGTAAAAACATTTATTTCTTATTATCCTTTTTATTTATGATGGATTAATACATTTGAAAAGAGGTCAACTCCTGATTGTGAAAACTTAGAATGCTTCTCTGGACCTAGTTTACACTTATTTAATGACTACGAGGTAAACAGTCAAATTGGGGGGCAGTTTCCCAGGTCTCCCCCACTTCCGAGGAACAACAGTTTTACTGTTTCATCGAGTTGTCATTGAATAAGTGTTTAATTACCTAACCTACTATATAATGAATTAAATTGGAACAAAAAACACAAAAACAAAATATAAAAAGTTTAAACAATTGTTAATTCACATACTTGTCCATTAATTAGCTGAACACATAATATAAAGATTAAATTGATATTTAATAATTTAAAGTAATACTTAACAAATTGATTGTTTGTGTGTTTTATTTCAATTTAATTAATTATAGAGCAGGTAAATAGTAATGTGATCATCAAAACTATTGAATATCACGATGACGTTTTAAACAGGCATCAGTTCATTCTGTGGCCCGGTCCACAGTTCACTGTTTCATGATCACGCAAAAACATAAATTAAACCGTGAAACAGTTCAATATGCCTAATTATAATTATTATAGTAGGTTAGGTAATAATATACACTTATTTCATGACTAAGAGGGGGACAGTCAAACTGTTGTCCCGAGGTAATGGGGAAGAGCTGGGAAACTGTTGCCCATGGCTGAAGGCCGAGGGCAACAGATTCCCTGGTTTTCCCCATTATCGAGGGACAACAGTTTGACAGTTTCCCGAGTTGTCATAAAATAAGTGTTTTATTACCTAACCTACTATATAATTTCTTAAAATGATGATATAGACATAATAATCAATGGATTTTAGAATAAATCGGCAAAAGTTTTATTTCTTGAAACCAAACTAAACAATAGACCATAATCAAATTCTCACGCCGATTGGTTTAAAAACAATACATTAATAAAATATCAATTTATCAGTGCCTCATTTGTAAACAATAATAATGTCTTGAAGGTTTGAATACAACATGCTTAGTTGGAGTTTTAACGCAAAGATCTATAATGATTGAAGGGTCAAACATTTTTCCCAAACTACCTTTGGAAAGTGTTCTTGGCCTCTTCTTTGAAGTGATATTAAATCAAACATATATAAACATATATAAGAATACTAGTTGAAAAGGCTATTCTTTTAAGAAATTGTAAATTTTCGGAATATGAAAAGAACTGGAAAATTATTTGTGATATGCTATAATGTTCTTTAAATTTATACTCAGATGTACCAGTATGGTAAAATAGTGAAAACGGTTCCCCCACTTCACTTTGTTTTTCCTTCCTCACCCCTCCCCTTTGTTTACTTCTTTGTATATAAAGTTTTCACAATGAAGGTTTCATAATATACATGAATGTCATATATTTTTTGCAACTTTATGAAATGAATTTGTATTTAGAATTTACCAAAGAGAATTTGTATTAAGTATATAATATAAATAACATGGAAGAAAAATTATATAGTATATGTATGTATTGAATGTAAACAAATCTATTGTATATAGTCTGTAAATGTGAAAGCAAAACTAAATTCTATGAATTAAAAAAAAATTAAACATATATTTAAATAGATATCAGGATTACTTTTCAGATGATAATTTCAAATTGAATGCCAATAAATTGCTTTATTTTATACATAATTCAATGTAATATAGCTGTAAAGTAAGGGAAATTATGACGTCATAATGGATATTTCAGCCAGGCAACAGTTCATTCTGTGGCCCGGTCAACAGTTCGACTGTTTCATGACCAAGCAAAAGCACAAAATAAATCGTGAAACAGTTCAAAATGCCTAATTAAAATTTATATATTAGGTAAGGTAATGATAATTTTTGTTTATTTCACAACGGTTTTATATATACATGAATCCGGATCCTGCAGTTGAAAAAATATGATACTAGTAGGTAAATGAAAAAAAAAACGTGGACTCTCTCAGTTTTAACATGTTTCCTTTATTATAAGTTTTTAAAAAATGTGGATCTGGAAAAGAGACCCTTAAATTTTCTATTAATATTGTACACACAAATCTAAAATAATTGAATATAACAGAAACTAAAACGAAACAACAAACTAAAACGAAACAGGAACAAGAAAACCTGTAAACATAAGGTTTGAAAAGAAAATGTTTTAATAATTCAATTGTTTACCTGCGCTAGTTTTACCTGCGAATGCATATCTACCTGCTGGGCTGATAAAAACGCAATAAATTTATATTGTTATTGCATGCTTATTACTAGTACTTTAAACGTTTATTGAATATAAAATGAACATGTGACTTCTATTCCTTAGAAAAACATAATTATAAACTGTATGTTACATGAACAGATACTTTTGTTTGTTTTCTAATCTCTAAATGGTTGATTTCCAAAAAGGAACTCGAATTATTCTGTAAAATCTGGTTTGGTATGGGGACATCCCCCCTTGACAACTAGCTTAATTATCTGTATCCATACAATCCACCCCATTACTAGTCTTCGGGGTTCATGTGAGATTCCCGATTTGATAAATATACCTTTATTGTCAAACAGTAGCGTGATCCTACCCCATCTAAACAAATATCATGGCTACTAGGTCTGTTCAGCAGTTATTACATTCCCTCATTTCCCATCACTTCCATTATACTTTGGTTGTATACTGGTGTCTCATTATATCGCGGTACTTAATCCTTTTGCATAGAAAGTGTTATTCAAATTTTTTACTTATAACTTTCATAAAAAAATATTCATAAACCAATCTATGAACTAACTTTCTAGAGTAAAATTATTTCCCAAGCTTGCATTGTTTAAGTTATTGTCTATTTTTAAAACAGGAAGTCTTATTTACCTCCAAAATTGGAGAGTCTCATTGTATCGCGGTATGGGAAAACATGGAAACTGTAGATGACATGTACCTCAATTTTTATTTTTGAATTTACTATGTAATTCTACAGGAAAAGTAAATAAATATACAAACTTAACACATTCAAAAGATGAGCTATAGTATAATGTTTACTAGGTTATAGAATTAATGGTTAAAATAATAAAAACGTGACTGGAAATATGAAAAATTACGTTTTTTATTTTTTTTTTCAAACCGATGTTCCATACTTCTTAATCATCAAAAAGGTAAACATTCGGACAACATAAACATATTGTCCATCAATAAAAAGAATAAAGGCTATGTATTCAAATTTTTGCGACATACCGCGATACAACGAAACCCGAGATATAATGAGAATCGAGTATATTATTGAGCGGCAAAGTTGAATTCATATTACTCAGCACAACTTTACATCCACAGGATCATATACATGCATGTAAAATATAAATGCCCTAACTTTTCTCTTACAAAATGATAAATTTTAAACATGTAAGTTTTTGAAAGTATGTCAAACTTCAAGGTAACGGTAAAAAATAGCATGCCATTTTCACAGGTAAATACAAATAGGTATGTTTAATATGAATACCTTGTATCTTCTCATTCAATAGATATGACCGTGATGACCAAGGTTAAACTTATTGAGACCGATGGACAGTCTGACATACAAATGTACATATTTCTATGTGAATTGCTTAAAAATTGGCCCAGTGGTTCTGGAGAAGAAGTAAAAAAAAATGAAAAAAACTTTCCAGTCAAACAGATGGACGACAGAAGTATTGTGAAAAAGAAACAGGAAAAGCTCAAGTGAGTATTTTGAAAGGGTAAATAACCATAACCATAAACAGTTAATCAAGGTGTTTTGAGTAGCAAAATAAAGGTAGTAAACTTTTATAGCTAATTCAACCACAGAATGTTCATTTTAAGATGCACAACCTATTCAACTCTAATAACTATTATTATACCCCCTGCTTGAAAATTGGGAGGGTATCTATTAATCGGAATTTCCGTCCGTCCGCCTGTCTGTCCGTCCGTCCGTCAGTCCGTCCGTCTGTTACACTTTATCTCTTATCCGCAACTCTTCTTATACTACTGAGTGAAATTTAATGAAACTTTCACAGAATCTTAATTACATATTACCATTATGCACCTTCTATTTTTTTTCATTCGACACGTATTTTAAGTTTCCCACAGCAAAACATGGACATTGCCATTACATGTATATATGTATATATGACGTCATATAGAGAAACTTCTGGATAACATTTGATAGGACAAGTTATTCCTCTTTACACACCGTAACACAATATATAGCAACACAAGGACATTATGGGAGGCGGGGGTATCATCTAGTGAGCTCACTGCTCACAGAACCTGTAGTTTTTAAAATAATTTCTGATTCAAGTGGGAACAAGAGATATGACCAACAATTTCATTTTATATATTTTTTATAGTAATTTGTTTGTTTATTGTGAAAAGAACTCTCCCTCGAATTTTACACTCATGACACCGTGAAAGTTGAAGTTTCTAAAATGCATGACAAACTCAAAAGTCAAGGTCAAAGGGTTAAAATTGTTGGTATAAAATGAAAGAAATCCCAAGTACTTCCTGTTCAAAATTCAATTGCCAAAGCTATTTTTTTTAAAGTGGGTCAAACTCTGTGTTCAAGGTCAAACATATTTTTACCTGTTGAAAAATCAGAACACAACGAATACACATGTTAAACATGAAATCACTAGCACCTACTGGTCAAAATTTAGGCCAAGTTTAAAGTTTGATATTTTTCTTGTAAAAATTGGTAAAAATCCAAGGTAAAGCAATCAAGAGGTTAACATTAGTAATACTAAAATAAAAGGATGAACATCCCCTGCAGAACGTAATTATGAAGAAGGGAAATGTTAATACAGTGAAAAGTTAACTGCTGTTGTAAACTTAAGGAATTCATTACAAAAATAAGGGTAATCTCTCTCATGCATACCTTTGATCCTTTAATGTATTTAAATGTAGTCTTTGATACCTCCTCCTTTTTCAATTCTTTTTACATCTTCTGATATGAGCATCAGTGAGGAGACAAATATTTCGAAATGTACATATGGTGCATAAAGGTAGGTTTGGACCGTATACATTTAAAATGAAAGATGTTACATTTACAATCGCTAATTTTCTTTAAGAAAGCAGTTGAGTGCAGCAGCTATGCAACCCTTAAAACTTTATCACGTAGGGAAAGCAATTAGACGCTTAAAAACTATACATTTTTCAGGGAGGACTGCATTTATAAATGCTAGTGTCTTCATCAAATTAAATCAATCTCAATCAAAAAGAAAAAAAAAAACATAGTAAGATTTTGTAAAGTACTTTCATTTTAGATTGTTTTGGACTGTTTTCAATCAATAACATTTGCGGCAAACGTTTGTCTTTACAACGGTCTGAATAAGTTTTAAAGGACTTTTAAAAATGGGAAGATATTGAACAGAAATTAAAAATTAAGAAGGATAGTTAGTAAACTTTCAGAAATAAACCATAAATATAAAGTTCAATCAATTGAAGTGAAGAAAAATTGAAATCAAAATCATAATTAATTGCATATTACTTCAAAAATATTACATTTACTATCAGGTTATGAAAATATAAAGTAAGCAATAATTCAGCTAAAGGAAAGATTGTCAATACATGCAATGGATTTATATCGCTGTAATCGAATATTCAGGGTATATAGTTTTTGTCTTGTCAGTCGGTCTGTCTGTGTATGTCTGTCTGTGTGTTTTTCCTTAAAAAACTTTAATCTTTGCTAATAACTTTTGCTTTTAATTAGTAGAGCTATGACTTACATATTTTACATCTGTATTTCTTGTGACAATTTTTGACTACCAACAAATGTGATCTTTTGACCTTGGAGTTTCACTCATTTTTACACAAACATGTTTTTATTTTAGCCATAATTTTTGAACGGTAGATATTAGGGCCGTCATACTTCATATGTGTATTCTTTGTGAAATGACCTTTCATTAAGGTCAGACGACACGTTCCTCATATATATCTTTTGTAATTCTTGGTATTATATAACTATTTTTGCACATGTGGCTTTCTCTTTTGATATCTTCATTGTTTTTAATGTTTTAAAATATAAGTGTACCAAAAATGCGATATAGGCGATTCGGTTGATTATCCATTTGGGATATATAAGATATATACCCTAATTTTATTTTTAGAGGAAAATTTTTTGAGAACCTAAATTTCAATGGCAAATTCTTAGGAAAATTTTTGAGGAAGGTGTCGTCTGACCTAAAATACCAATATGTTTGACCTTTTGACATAGACCTTGGAGATTTCTGTACCTAAAAGAAAATTTATCCTTTGCAATAACTTTGAATAGTAATTGTAGCGCCGTCAAGCGGTAAACGACACACAATATTTTTAATCCAGTGGAATTGAGTTAAAAAGTAATCCATGCTTCCTCAATAAAGTGTTGCTTCAGTGAAAACACCTGGTTATCGTTTTACAATTTATTTACATGATCTCGAATTGTAATAATCCAACAGAATGCACAAAATAAAATATCCTCGAACAGCACTGACCAAATAATACACTACATCTCTGAATCTACTGCTCTGCATCTATTATACTTCTCCAATGCATCTCCTATTCTATTCTACCCAGAAACTATCAGTCCCCTATATATATATATAAAGAGTAGGTTGCTCACGAAGAGCAACGCTCTTAACTGGGTTCAATTACACAAGTTACACAGCGGCTGCTCACAAGGAGCAACGGGTATCTGTACTATAAATAAACATAATTTAACATAGGGCTCTTCGTGAATTAATTAAGACTAATTACAGATAATTAAAATAATATACAAGTAAATCACTACTTTACATAAGAACTAGGGCTTTCAATCTTCAAAAATGTAATCTTTGTGAGAAGATTTATCATTGGATACCACAAAATTTGACTCTTTGACCTTGGAGTTTGACCTACTCTATAAAACCGAAGCTTGACCATAACGTTTGAAGGTTTATGGGTAGGTTTTATACTTCAATATTTTATCCATGTGACAAGACCATTCATTGGATACCAAGAAATTTGACCCTTAGCCCCTGACTAATGATATACTTTTAAAATGTTTTAATCCTGAACATAATTTTTGAACCAATAGGAATATTGCTTTCATATTTCACATTATTATCCTTGGGAAAAGACCATTTTTTAGTAATTAATAACAAAGATCCTTTGACCTTGACCCTGGTGTTTGACCTACCTCTCAAAACTTTACCCTTGCCATTACTTTTGAACAGGTGATGCAAGGGATTTCATTCTTCCTACTTGTATTTCTTGTGAGAAGACTTTACTTTGGCTACCAACATATTTAAATTGCATTCAAGGAAAGTTTAATGTTGCCATACGGGGGCATCAGTGTTTCTCAAACAATTCTTTCAAATGCTGACTGACGTTTTTCATGCCAATTGTTAGTCCATTATTTATACACTGAATTGACGACGGATTTTTTTTCTGTTATTTCCTGATCATGACAACGGGCACACGGCGGGTGTGACCGGTCGGCAGGGGGTGCTCACTCCTCCATGGCACCTAATCCACCTCTGGTGTTTCGGAAATCCGTGTTTGCTCTGCTCTTATTCTGTATATTGTTTAAGGTAGGATTCTTCTCACATTTCTTTATTTAAAAATGAAATAAAATTAATGAAATTTTCACAGAATCAAGAGGACAATATTACTAAGTGATGGTATCGGTGAGATTAAATTTGACGGTTTAATTTTAGAGGCAAGGTCAGGTCAAGGTCATTACCTTTTTCATGGACATTGAGAAAAAAAATACTGTTTCCAATCATGTGATCCCTACCTGTAATTCAAAAGAATGAATGTTTTTTTTTTTTTTTTTTTTTTTTTTTTGCATAAAAAGATACTACCACATATTGCCTATTAGATGATACTACCAAATTGACATGAATGATTTAAATAAAATGGATATTTGCTAATCCCAATTTCCTCTACTTTTCTTAAAATTTTAGGATTTATTAGTTATTTTAATATGCTTCCTATATTTAACTTTTTTCTAATTTTCACATATAGTAAAGTTGTAACATAAAGGTACAAAATGATACAAAATCAAGAAATCAAAAAGTTTTGATCGTTTACTAAGAGAGAAATAACACTTTTTACGGATTTTTGGCTCAAATCTGTACTTAGATTTGAAGCATTTAAAAGCCAACATAGTTTTAGTATGTGTAAATCTTATTTATTTGATATATTTTGAAACTTTAATTAGTTCCTTATTATTAATTTAACTTACATTTGAAAATTTCTTCTAGCCTTTGATTTTGTAAAAATTATATCTAAATTCAATGTTCTGTAATAATTTTGAGAGGCAGAAATGAACATATTTTCATACGCCACCATTCCGCCAGTTTTCAAACGAAGTTTACCATTTCTATTTAAAATTGTATAATTGTGATGAGGAAAGAAAAATATGGTCTTTTAAATCTCTTACATCTAAATATATAAGACAAATCAACAAATATACTTTGAATATTCCATCTAGTCAGAAACCAGAGAAGAATCCTACCTTAGTGGATTTTGAGATTGAATACTGTTCGTTATTTCCATACCCTTCCTTGCTTATAAATCAGTTCGATGGGAGAATACAGAAATATAAGGTCAATGATTATGCAAAATAACATAATTCGAATTATCATATGATTGAATAATTTTCACCTCTCTGACTGGCTGAGATCCAACTATGTTAGAAAATACTACGTTGTATTGACCTGCACGTGACGTTCCAGGTCAATACAAGAATTTATTTCCTCTACATTGATCTAAAAATAGATCGGGAAATTTCAAATTGATACAAATTGTTTTGGAAAGCCATTTAAACTACTATGACGTTTTCTATATGTGCACAAAACATAAGCGAATATATATTTTCGGGTGAATGTCGTAAGAGGGGATGCAGAGACACCCTCCAACACTTTTACTGAACAACAATTTTTTATCTTTTTGACAGTCAGTTTTCCCTGATAACAATCCTTCCTTTAAAGTCTATCCTAGAAAAAAGACTGACATAATTTTTTTCATGGCAACTAAAATTGATAAAAAAAAAATAAAATAAAAAATAAATAAATAAAACCTGTAATGTTGATTATCATTTAAATTCTGTTTCTCTTAATTGTATTGGATAGGACTTAATTAAATGCAAACAAGTAATGGATTTTATCATTTTATTACTGAATCATATCATAAAACAATTATTGCTGTTTTTTCGGTCAATACAATGATTTAGCCATCTTCGAAGTACAATATTAACCTCGCCCTCCGGGCTCGATGAATATTGTACTCCTCAGATGGCTAAATCATTGTATTGACTTCAAAACACAGCAATTATTGTATAATATTTCATTATTATGGTCATTGTGTTTTTTAATACTAGTATATAAATAGTGGTATTATCAATACAGGTGATATAAGTCTGAACATTTTCATATAAGTAAAATACAGGTCTTAAAGTAAATTTTGTAAAATTGGTTTGGACTCCAAACCATAGAGAAAAGAAGGAAAAGGGAGATACAATTGAAAACTTCTGTACATGGAGGATTTGCGATTTATGCGACATTAAATTACCTTCAAACAGTTATCTTTATTTGTTTTCTTTATGTGCGAAGTACATCTTACCCTTTGAAAGGCTAGATATATGATAAGTTACTATGATTGTCACAGAAAGCAAAAAGTATATATCAATTTTCGTGACAAGAAATGTACAGTATCTATGAGACAAGAAAAGAAAAGGAAATGTTAAGACCAAAATAAAGCATAATTACTGTTAATCAACCATATTTAGAGAGTTTGGCAGAGTCAGTTCTTAGGAAAATGGGGGAAAGCACGCTTTAAACAAACTTTTTACAGATCAGGTAATTGTTATTCGAACTGTGGTTGATTATATCTATACCTTCTGTTCTTAAGATGATGTTTTCCAACTTCACTCTAAATTTTCAATTTCAAACATTTGGCCCATATTATCGCTTTACTTGAAACACACTTTGATCGAAAGAGAAATGAAACTTTACGAAGAATTGATCAACATTATCATACAGATTAATTTTATTCAGAATACAAATACTCCTATAATACCATATATACGTGTTAACATGTCTGAGTGGTATTTTAAAAAAAATAATAAAATGTTGACAAAAGTATTGGTGTTCAAAATCAACGTCATTATTATAAAATTTGGAACCATTTTCATCAATTAATAAGGTTTAAAAAGGCAACCCTTATTTTGGAATGCATAAATATATATCATGCAAAATACAAGCATTTCAATTTCCGTGACATGTATAATTCCATTGTTAACAACAAACAAAATTTACAGACAGGTCAATAATTTTGAGAACGCATAAACAAAGCCAACAATTATATAGGATATTCTGACACTAAGATAAAAACATTTAACATGAAATATGATTCTGATTAAAAAAATGTATTAGCAAATGTAGGTAATTGCACAGTAAAGATCTCAATTGCCCTTAAATTGTTTTCAATGAAGATTTTAGAGACTAATATTGATTATTTTAGGTATTTATATTGATGTTCTTCGATCAAGACGTTCCACACAAATGGGCATTGGCACACTTTCAATAGTATGAAATATTGCTTGTGTTTCTTTCAGTAATAGAAAGTAGATATCTAAGTCTTCAACTTAAACTTTACCGCATTAACATTTCAAATGTACAAGTATATGTGCAGGCACAAAACGCAAATCGATATGATCTTTTCATTATTCTTTACATAAAAAAACTAGCATTACAAATACATGGTCTTTCTTAATATCTAAGTTAGGTATATTTCTTTCACAACGACAAAGGTTGTGAGAGACTTTTTGGTATACTCCTTTTTTAAAGCGCAGGAACATTTCTATAACTAACTGCATAGTGGGGTCACTACAACCTATAAATTACATCAAAAATGCTTTTTTGCCATTTTTGTCCGCAATATTCACTAAGTTGGGGTACGTTTTGATTAAATACTTATACATCTCAAATTTCCTGTTTATACAACACAGATGTAGCACAGTTTTCCCGTTATTTGTTTTAACATTTGACGTCTAAGCCTTTATCTAAGAGGACCGTAAGTATTTCAACGTTGCCACTCCAGGCTGCAGCATGTAAGACATTCTGACCATCATTGTCAATGACATCAAGTAAGACAGGATAAGCCTTGACCAAGTATTTGCACATGTCTATCTTACCATTACAACAACACAGATGGAGTACAGTTTAACCGTTATTTCTAGTGCTGTTGATATCTAAGCCTTTCTCTAAAAGGAACTTAGCAAGATCAACGTTACCACCCCAGGCTGCATCGTGTAAGGCATTCCCGCCATCAGGTTTTTCATTCAAAAGATCATGGTACTGACTCATTTTATACTTTGCTGCTTCATATTTTCCGTTTTGACATGCACAATGTAAAAGTGTTGTTCCTTTCTCTGTCTTAAGAAATGGGTCACATGTATGGTCGGTTATAAGTGCTTTAAGGGCGTCTGTTGCGCCTGCAAATGCAACAAAATGAATGGTTGAATCGCCATTGTTATTTTCCACATTGCTTAAAGCAGGTCAAATTTTCAATATAAAAGATATCAAATTCAGTCTCCCCTCTACATGCTTCAGCTAAACTAGAAATAGATGCAACTCCATATGTATGTGTCGATTCTCCGGGACTACTTTCGTGCCCTACGAATAACGCCTTTGCCACAGGCTTTCCAATCTTTTTCCAAAATCTGGAAAATTGGCTTGCGCGAGTAATTCGGTTTTCAAAACATTCAAACTGAATGTTATATATAAGTTTATGGATTAAAATCAAAGAAAATAATAATCGTTCTATTTATTTTTTAGAGCGGCAAGAAACGGTTTATTTTTTCAATCCGATTAAATCCGGATTATTTTTTCAAGCGTAGTTCCGGTACGAAACTCTTAACCGTTTTCCGGCCGGAGACCGGGCGGACTGAGACGGATTCCGGTTAAGTGCTAGGAGGACCGAGTCGTACCAAAGACGGACATGGAAAACGTCTAAGCTTTAACCGTTTTCCGCCTCATATCTGAGGTGGATTCCACCTTAAATCCTAGGCGTATTTTTGTAAGACGTCTTCCGGCTATGCTAGTTTTTAGACGGAATCTGCATTAATCTTAGGATTGTGAACAGTTTAAATTATGACCACATGTATTATTCCTCTAGATGACCTTGTTTTCTTAAGGCATTTATGGGGGAGATATTCGTAAAAAATAGTCAAACATAACTTTAAATCAATTTATTTGACTTCGAGTATTATGCTTAATATAACATTGAATATCGCGTTCCCTAGATGAGTAAGTTTTTTTTGCTGCCATATTGTATACCAGATATGCGTTTCCAATGCGCACCTGCTAGACCCCCTCTACAGGGCCGGAAATTTTCAGCCAGAGCCTCTTTTTGGATGCACTGGTCAGTTTGAAAGCAGATTTTGAAAGTAATGACTGTTGTCAATTTGGTTGATGAATCCTTATATTTCATTCAGTTAAAAAGGAACTTAGGCAAGATGTCTGCCTGTAAATTATTACATGTATTATTAAGATGATAATTGTTCAATCGTTATGTGGTTTGGGGGGAAAAAGAGTGACAACGAACTTTTAGTGTTATTCTACTGAGCTTTGAAGTGAAGCAAATTATACTCGGCAGTGAACATCATGTGCTTAATAGACAGGAAAGGACCTCGGTACAGGAATAAATGTGGAAAACAACGGTAAGTTTAATTTGAAGCCGTGTTTTTTTCTTTTTCCCTCTCTCCCTCACTCTTTTATTTCGTACAGCCAAAATTTGGACTCCACCTTTACTCTGTTAATTAATTCCAATAGCAATCCCATATATTCACAATACACTCTACACTAACCCAGATCTTTTAAAAAAAATGCGCATAAAATTTCAGGCGCCATTTCTTATTGCCAAAAGTAGGGTAGCCTGACGACACCTCCCCCCCCCCCCCGCCCTCCCCCCTGCAACTTTTCTCAATATTATGAGTGTTTCCCTTTAGGAGTAAACTGTTAAAAAGTGCAGAGATGAAAGATAGGGACAAAAACTAAATTAATTGATTCATTGGTCAATTATTAAGTAACATGTCCTTTTCTTATTTTAATGTGTTTTCCGGAAATATGATTTCCCTTTAAAATTAGCGACCGTCACTTACTTCCAGTTTTAAAATCACGGTTACTAAAGTCAAGCTAGCGGCAAATAAGCTAGCGGCCAATAACAAAAATGTTTAGCGACTATATTTAAGTGTTTATCGAACCCGATGTAAAAACACAGATTAATTAACTAATGTGTGGCGCTCAAACTAGGAATTGTGTCATTTAGGGGAACCCGCAACACTAGGGCTCAAAGGCGCCCTTGTTGACCCAATTTACACCGTTTCGGGGCTCCAGGGCGCCAAATCCAACCTTATTCTTGGATACATATATGTACTATAGGGGTCTAGAGAGGGGCGCCAGCTAAGAATTGTGCCACTTAGGGGAGCCCGCAACACTAGGGCTCGAAGGCGCCCCTGTTGGTTTCCAGTCTCAAAAGGGACCCCATTTACACCGTTTCTGGGCGCAAGGGTGCTAATTCCAACCCTATTCTCGGAAACATATATGTACAATAGGGGTCTAGAGACGGCGCCTGGCTCCCAAACTAGGAATTGTGCCACCTAGGGGAGCCCGCAACACTAGGGCTCGAAGGCGCCCCTGTTGATTTCCGGTCTCAAAAGGGACCCAATTTACACCGTTTCTGGGCTCCAGGACGCCAAATCCAACCCCATTCTCGGAAACATATATGTACTATAGGGGTCTAGAGACGGCGGCTGGCTCCCAAACTAGGAATTGTGCCACTTAGGGAAGCCCGGGACAATAGGGCTCGTAGGCGCCCCTGTTGATTTTCGGTCTCAAAAGGGACCCAATTTACACCGTTTCTGGGCTTCACGGAGCCAAATCCAACCTTATTCTCGGAAACATATATGTTCTACTTGGGGCTAGAGAGGAAATTCAACTCTATTCTCGGAACAGGCGCCCCTGTTGATTTCCGGTCTTAAAAGGGACACAGTTTATACCGTTTCTGGGCTCCAGGGCGCCAAATCCAACCCTATTCTCGGAAACATATATGTACTATAGGGGTCTAGAGACGGCGCCTGGCGCCCAAACTAGGAATTGTGCCACTTAGCCGAGCCCGGAGCACCATGGCGCAAGAGCAATTGCAACGCTTAATGCTATTTGTATCATTAAGCGGCGTTTTATCATTAGAGGTTGCTACCCCCATAATGTGATACTTTACAGATCTAGAGAAAGCGACCGGCGCCCAAAGTAGGAATTGTTCCACTTAGGGGAACCCGGAGCACCATGGTGCAAGAGTGCCTTTCAAAGTTTCAAGTGTCAAGGGACCTAATTGAGACCCATTCTAGGCGCCAGGGCGCCAAGTATACCCCTATAATGTAATACTATGCAGATACTATACAGGACTAGAGAAGGCGCCCAGCGCCCAAACTAGGAATTGTGCCATTTAGGGGGTGCCGGAACACTATGGCACAAGAGCGCCTCTAACGGTTTCCAGGTTCAAAATGCGCCTAATTGAATGTTTTCTAGGCGCCATAGCGCCAAGTTTACCCCTATAATGTGATACTTAAAGAAAATATACAGATCTAGAGAAAGCGCCCAGCGCCCAAAGTAGGAATTGTGACACTTAGGGGATTCTAGAACACCATGGCGCAGGAGCGCCTCTAACAGTTTCAAGTGTCAAAAAGGACCCAATTGACACCGTTTCTAGGCGCCATGGCGCCAAGTTTACCCCTATAATGTGATACTATACAGATACTAAACTGATCTAAATAAAGCGACCGGCGCCCAAACTATGATATACCACTTAGGTGATCCCGGAACACCATGGTGCAAGTGCGCCTCTCATGGTTTCAATTGTCAAAAAGGACCTAATTGGTACCGTTTCTAGGCGCAAGGGCCCCAAGTTTACCCTTATAATGTGATACTATAAGATACTATAAAATTCTTGAGAAATAAGGAATTCTGTCACTTAGAGGAGTCCGGAACACTATGGCGTAAGAGCACGTCGAACGGTTTTCAGGTTCAACATGGGCCTAATTGCCATGGCGCCAAGTTTACCCCTATAAAGTGATACTATAAGATACTATACATATCTAGAGATAGCGCCTAGCGTGGTGCAAGAGCGGTTTCAAGTGTCAAAAAGGACCTAATTGACACCGTTTTAAGGCGCCAGGGCGCAAAGTTTACCCCTATAATGTGATACTGTAAGATACTATACAGGTCTAGAAAAAGCGCCCAGCGCCCAAACTAGGAATTGTGCCACTTAGGGGATGCCAAAACACCAGGGCACAAGTGCGCCTCTAACGGTTTCAAGTGTCGAAAAGGACCCAATTTACACCGTTTCTAGGCGCCAGGGTGCCAAGCTTGCTCCTTTAATTATGTGAAATTATATAGGTACTAAACAGGTCTAGAAAAAGCGCCCAGCGCCAAAACTAGGAATTGTGCCACTTAGAAGAGCCAAGTTAAGACCTATAATGTGATATTATACAGATAGTATACAGATCTAAGGAAAACACCCAGCGCCCAAACAAGGAATTGGGAAATTAAGGGGATGCCGAAATACCAGGGCAAAAGAGCGCCTCTAACGATTTCAAGTATCAAAAAGGACCCAATTGACACCGTTTTTATGCGCTAGTTTACCCCTATAATGTAATATTATACAGATACTATACAGATCTAGAGAGAGCCTTTCTAGGCGCCAGGGCGCTAAGTTTATCCCTATAATGTGATACTATACAGATACTATACAGGTTTAGAGAAGGTTCCCAGCGCCCAAACAAAGAATTGTGCCAATTAGGGGAGCCCGGAGCACTATAGCGCACGAGCCCCTCTAACGGTTTCAAGTGTCAAAAAGGACTTAATTGACGCCCTTCTAGAAGTAATGAATTTGAAAACTTCAGTCCTAAGTCAAAGAACATAGTTCATTAGCGTAAGGATTTTTGATAATCAGTGGCATCGTAGTTCTCTACACATACGAGGTAAAGCAGGAGAGGAAACCAGACTGGCCTGTTTGTTTACATTCAGCTGCGGTACCAGATTAATTCTGATTCTGACAAAATCGGACCGTGGTATTAGGATTTAAAAACTCACTGTTTGTATCTTATCATTAATTAGACAGTTTTAAAATAATTTTTTCATCAGAATATAAACGTGATTCATGTAAGAAATTCATTCTACTCTGTAAATGAGCCCGGCTCTCTGTACTTCTGAGTACTTTCATTTTTTACCACAAATAATTCTATTAATTTTTAGCCGGGCTTATTTCTCAAAGAGCAATTCCCGGCTTATGTGATCCTGTTCAAGGTAGGAAGTCAACCCCATAGTCGCCATTTTAAAGTTACGTGCAAAAATATAGTTCTTACTCTCAACCGCTTTTGAAATTCATTCTACTCTGTAAATGAGCCCGGCTCTCTGTACTTCTGAGTACTTTGATTTTTTACCACAAATACAAACGTTAAATAAAGAAACAAAAATAAAACGAAGTTATCTATAAAAATAAACATTAGTAGTAATGAATTTGAAAACTTCAGTCCTAAGTCAAAGAACATAGTTCATTAGCGTAAGGATTTTTGATAATCAGTGGCATCGTAGTTCTCTACACATACGAGGTAAAGCAGGAGAGGAAACCAGACTGGCCTGTTTGTTTACATTCAGCTGCGGTACCAGATTAATTCTGATTCTGACAAAATCGGACCGTGGTATTAGGATTTAAAAACTCACTGTTTGTATCTTATCATTAATTAGACAGTTTTAAAATAATTTTTTCATCAGAATATAAACGTGATTCATGTAAGAAATTCATTCTACTCTGTAAATGAGCCCGGCTCTCTGTACTTCTGAGTACTTTCATTTTTTACCACAAATAATTCTATTAATTTTTAGCCGGGCTTATTGCTCAAAGAGCAATTCCCGGCTTATGTGATCCTGTTCAAGGTAGGAAGTCAACCCCATAGTCGCCATTTTAAAGTTACGTGCAAAAATATAGTTCTTACTCTCAACCGCTTTTGAAATTCATTCTACTCTGTAAATGAGCCCGGCTCTCTGTACTTCTGAGTACTTTGATTTTTTACCACAAATACAAACGTTAAATAAAGAAACAAAAATAAAACGAAGTTATCTATAAAAATAAACATTAGTAGTAATGAATTTGAAAACTTCAGTCCTATGTCAAAGAACATAGTTCATTAGCGTAAGGATTTTTGATAATCAGTGGCATCGTAGTTCTCTACACATACGAGGTAAAGCAGGAGAAGAAACCAGACTGGCCTGTTTGTTTACATTCAGCTGCGGTACCAGATTAATCCTGATTCTGACAAAATCGGACCGTGGTATTAGGATTTAAAAACTCACTGTAAGTGTCTTATCATTAGGGATGTCAACCGATAGTCGAGTACTCGACTATCGTTCGATCATACCGACTATCGACTAAGATTTTTTTAGTCGGTTATTCGTTAAAAATTTGCTACTTTATAGTTTTCTCATTTTCAAGGTAATAAAATTGGCTCTTCTTAATTCAATGTTTAGTATATATGAGTTTTTCGAGATAAAACTGGGTTTTGCTTACTTAACCATTTTAAATTATTTGTTCAAATTAATAAATTTATTAATTAGAAATTTTTAAACAGCTATTACATATTGTTTTGTAAAAAAAAAAAAAAAACATGTAAGCTGGGAGGGGGCAGAATGAGTGTAATTTAAATTCTTTTTTCTGTCGGTCATTTCAAAATTGTATTGATCATCTTTTGATTGTTTGCAAAATAATCTCATAATTAAAATTGATAGCAAGCTCTCTGTGTTTTTATAAGAGGTACGCTTTTACCGTTCACCAGTCTCGGGTGACTGACTAGATACGTTCAAATGGCTTCATGTAGTGGTTCAATTACGGGTCCATGTTGTAGCGTTAGGAATGGAAAAGACAAATGCGAGCTTTTGTTGTCATGTATTTAGATATATATGCAATAAATATAAGTATTTGAAATACCTTGAATACATTTATGTATTACTAATATAAGTACATTTTTACAATTCAGAATTGTTGGTGATAGCATTCATAAAATATTATACAAGCAGCATCTTCGGTAGCCAAGTGTCCGATTCGTATGAGGGAAACGAATCGGACACTTGGCTAGTGAAGATGTACAAGCAGTCTTTAAAAGACATTTGAAAAATTAAATTAATCAACGAGTACTCGACTATCGTTCGACTAAAGCCTCCGACTATTCGACTAAGCTGTCCGAGTAAAATTGACATCCCTACTAATCATTAATTAGACAGTTTTAAAATAATTTTTTCATCAGAATATAAACGTGATTCATGTAAGAAATCCATTCTACTCTGTAAATGAGCCCGGCTCTCTGTACTTCTGATCGAGTACTTTGATTTTTAGCCGGGCTTATTGCTCAAAGAGCAATTGCCGGCTTATGTGATCCTGTTCAAGGCAGGAAGTCAACCCCATAGTCGCCATTTTAAAGTTACGTGCAAAAATATAGTTCTTACTCTCAACCACTTTTGAGATAATACAAACGTTAAATAAAGAAACAAAAATAAAACGAAGTTTTATCTATAAAAATAAACATTAGAAGTAATGAATTTGAAAACTTCAGTCCTAAGTCAAAGAACATAGTTCATTAGCGTAAGGATTTTTGATAATCAGTGGCATCGTAGTTCTCTACACATACGAGATAAAGCAGGAGAGGAAACCAGACTGGCCTGTTTGTTTACATTCAGCTGCGGTACCAGATTAATTCTGATTCTGACAAAATCGGACCGTGGTATTAGGATTTAAAAACTCACTGTTAGTGTCTTATCATTAATTAGACAGTTTTAAAATAATTTTTTCATCAGAATATAAACGTGATTCATGTAAGAAATTCATTCTACTCTGTAAATGAGCCCGGCTCTCTGTACTTCTGAGTACTTTCATTTTTTACCTCAACTCTGATGATTGAAAAGGGAAGGGGTTGTCGATTTAAAATGTGAATTACAAAATGCTGCAAACCTAACTTTAAAATCTTGTTTTCGATACAAAGAGAAACTTTATTATTTCAGGAAAAAAATCAATGCTCCACACATATAATTTATTAACATAAAACATGGGAGGTGGGGGTTGGCTACATTTGATCAATATCTGCAATTCCTTTGTGACACAAAGCTTATTTATGTAATAAAAGTTTGGCCCACACTAAAGTATTAACAATACACCCTGGCATTGGCAGAATCCTTGCAGGCGAAAAATCCTGATTTCATATTCAAATTAAAGCTAAAATTATCATGAAGGTCGATAAAAAAATGTGCATATCGGAAGATTTGAATTTCGTTGCTTTCAACTAAAGAAAAGAACAGAATACAAAGAAATCCCTTTGAAAAATATTTTGAATTAGCTATCGAACGCATACTGTTGAATGCATTTTGCATTATAAAGGACATTTTAAGTGATATGTGCAAAAAGCCGAATTACATTATTAAGCAATTTAGTTAATTTACCTTTAAACTCGGTTACACAATGTATCGCAGTTCTTGGGGATTACAAATTTAGTGTAGAACATAAATGTAGTTCATCACGACATATTTGTAGTACATCACGAACCCTATAAATTTAACCAAATTATAAAAATAAAAAAATTAAAATACCATAATTCTTTCAAAAATCAATTAAGCAGAACAAAATGCAAACTTGATATATAACTAATTAAGGTAAAGTCCCAGACTTAAAACCAGCTCAATATCTGTAAGCGTTTAGGAAAAAAGTGCCGAAACCCTTGAAAAATTGAAAATGCCGTAATTCCGTAATAAAAAATCATTGAATCGGAATGGTGTTCAAACATGATCTGTAACTCATCAAGATACAACCATGTACAAAAAATCAGCTCAATATATGCCAGCGTTTAGAAAAAAAGTGCGGAAAACCAAGTGGGACAGACTGACAGACGGGGACAGACAGACGGACGGATAGACGCAGAGGAAAAAAGAGGAGCTTTTTTTCTGGTTAAGAGTGGTCTTTTGCTACAGTTTGTCATTGTTTAGGGGGATACCTCAGTATATCTATCATACAGGTACCTTGCATCGAAGTGGGGAGCGGGGGGGGGGGGAGCCGGAGAAATGTTTTTTTTCTGACCTGTAAAAGACAAAAATGGAAATTGACAAGACTCGAAAATCCTATTTCGGAGGGGGGGTGTTTTTGGCCAACTTTTTTTCAATTTAAGGCCAAGTTTCTTTAACTTCCAATGTTTTGCATATAATACTACATTTCCTTGATATCACTTACATGTAACTGTAAGAAGTGAGGTGACCAATCCTTTCAATGGATATTTTCAATAATAAAGATAATGTTGGGGAAAAAAGTTGGGGGAGGCCCCCTTGTTGTTACGTGCCGGTCATATGAGGTAAATATTAATATTTGAATTTTAATATATATTAGACTTGCGAAGTAAGGAGTCAATCCTTACGTCGCGAGTTCGAATCCCACTGTGGGACGTGGAGACCGGTCCTTCGGATTAGACCGTATAAAAAGTCTTCTTACAAGAAACACACCTGTGAACCATGAAAGCCATAGCCCCAGCCACCCAATAGTAATGGGCTAGGTTAAAGTTGACAACAGACAGAGAGATAAACAGACAGGTAAACAGATAGATGCAGAACGAAAAAATGATATTCATAGACCAGAGTGCTACAGTGCCACCCATTGTAAAAACTGTATAATTATTGTGCACAAAAAAGTGCGCTCTTTCTTCTCCGGTCTATCAAAATATTTTTTTTCGGACAGCTACAGTTCTGCAGCTAGCAAATAGACAGACATGACAAGAACAATATACCCCGGATCCCAGTGCATAAAAATATTATAAGCTGAAAATATATAGACCAGCCAAAAAATAATCCATATGTAGCTTGTAATGTTTCACGTGGACAATATTTTATGGGATCATCATAAATTCCGTTATTCGATACTGTTTTACATGTTTTAGAAAGAAATATCTTTAAATGCAGTTTATTGCAAGCAAAATTTGTTAAATCATATTCAACAGAGTCAATAAAATTAAATGAATAAACATTCCTGTTCCGGGGTATATTTTTCGGACATGTCGACACGGCTCACCTTTTTGTATAAAAGATTGACCTAAATGGCACCATTTTCTACACCTTTTTCATTTTGATTTGAGTAAAATTCAATTTCCATTTGATTAAAAGCAATGATGTATAGAACACACTTGTACTGTTCTATGTTAGAAGAGAAATTGACGAGATACTCAGAACCGAGAATTCAATTTAACTTAATTTAATGACACCATGCAGTGTTTAAGATATAAATGTTCTAAACGTGTATTTACGTAAAATATCTTTACACGGTGTTCAAATCTTCTTTACAATTGGTTTATCTAAAAATTTGATATAAAACTTCATAGTCCAAACTATTTTCGCTGAACATAGAAAGGGCCATCTACACAATGGTGATAAATATTTGAAATTGTAAATCAAAACTTGTTTTACATCTTAAACTAGAGAATCTTAGAATTTATATAACTTAGTTAATTATTCTTATTTGTATAATTTTTTATTAAGTAGTATACAATTAAGAGTTCAATATGGACAAGTTAATGTATTTATAAACACAGCATAAAAAAAATTGTCACTGGAATGTTGGAGGAATTTTTACACAAGGTGAGAATAAGCTAAATGATGAATTATTTTTGAAGGAGGTAAAAAACTATGATCTTATTATATTAGGTGAAACACATGTTGGGTATAATACGAATCTTTTTATTGATGGTTTTTCATACTTCCCTGTACTGTAAATCACGTTTTATTCGCGAGAACTTAATTTTCGCGTAATTACGCTAGACAATGAGCTCGCCAAAATTTCATTCTCGCGTTTAAAAGTATATCTTTTGATTATGTAGAGGAAAAACAACAATTCGTGAAAATTATGTATCGCTAATAAAGAGTAAATGAATATCTTGCGAAAATAAGGTGTCGCGAAAGTTAAGTGATCTACAGTTTGTAGGGACATGTCTGCAAATGGAAGATTTTATGGGGGAATTTGCATTTTTTTTTCGTAGAAATTGTATTATGGAACATATCAAGTTATTACCAGGTTTCCAGAAAGATTTTCAATGGATTAAAATTTAAAAACAGTTTTTTAATCTTCAACAGGACATTTATCTTTGTGCATGTTATATTCCACCCTCAAATTTAGCATGTATACTTTCAGAAGTTAAATTATGATGTTATTGAAATTATTGAGAAAGATGTTAATAAGTTTAAGACAAAGAGGGAAATAATGATCTGGTGGGATATGAATGCACGCACTGCTGCATCAGATGATTTTATTGTTCATGATGATGTAAGGTACCTTCCATTTTATAAAACTTACAAGGTTGATAATGATTTTTGCAAACGTAGAAATCGTGATGTCATTTTAAATTAGGGATGTCAACCGATAGTCGAGTACTCGACTATCGTTCGATCATACCGACTATCGACTAAGATTTTTTTAGTCGGTTATTCGTTAAAAATTTGCTACTTTATAGTTTTCTCATTTTCAAGGTAATAAAATTGGCTCTTCTTAATTCAATGTTTACTATATATGAGTTTTTCGAGATAAAACTGGGTTTTTCTTACTTAACCATTTTAAGTTAATTGTTCAAATTAATAGATTTATTAATGAGAAATTTTTAAACAGCTATTACATATTGTTTTGTAAAAAAAAAACAAAAACATGTAAGCTGGGAGGGGGCAGAATGAGTGTAATTTAAATTCTTTTTTCTGTCGGTCATTTCAAAATTGTATTGATCATCTTTTGATTGTTTGCAAAATAATCTCATAATTAAAATTGATAGCAAGCTCTCTGTGTTTTTATAAGAGGTACGCTTTTACCGTTCACCAGTCTCGGGTGACTGACTAGATACGTTCAAATGGCTTCATGTAGTGGTTCAATTACGGGTCCATGTTGTAGCGTTAGGAATGGAAAAGACAAATGCGAGCTTTTCTTGTCATGTATTTAGATATATATGCAATAAATATAAGTATTTGAACTGAAATACCTTGGATACATTTATGTATTACTAATATAAGTACATTTTTACAATTCAGAATTGTTGGTGATAGCATTCATAAAATATTATACAAGCAGCATCTTCGGTAGCCAAGTGTCCGATTCGTATGAGGGAAACGAATCGGACACTTGGCTAGAGAAGATGTACAAGCAGTCTTTAAAAGACATTTGAAAAATTAAATTAATCAACGAGTACTCGACTATCGTTCGACTAAAGCCTCCGACTATTCGACTAAGCTGTCCGAGTAAAATTGACATCCCTATTTTAAATGAAAAAGGAAAATAATCGATCGATTCTTGTATAAGTAATCAGATGAGAATTATAAATGGAAGATGCATGGGGGATTTTTTTGGTGATTACACATGTTTTAACACGCATGGTCAAAGCACAGTAGACTACCTTATTTTATATATCAGGGTATCTAGTTTTATTCCTACCCTTTCTGATTGTCACTGTAAAATATCATGGGAAGTTATAGCAAAGGAGAGTTCAAATGTTACTAATACCAAAACCTTGCACCCTGCCCCTCAGAATTTTAAATGGAATGATGATTCCCCTATTAAATTTTAATTGGCTCTAAGTTCAGATAAGATACAAGAAAAAATCAGGGTTTTTTTTAGATTCCTTTATTGCAGAAGCTACATCTACTGATATTGAGATAAAGGCTGAAGAATTCAATGATATAATCATAACTGCTGCTAACATATCATTAAATAGAACAAGTCATAAAAGAAAGAATGTTAAAAAGCATAAAAATAAAAAGTGGTTTGATTCAGACTTGCAAACAATGCGCTGTAGACTGATTGCACATGGAAAAATTTATAGCATGTTTCCTAAGGATCCACTTGTTAAGAATCATCACTATAAACTTTATAGAGAGTACAATAAATTAAGAATGTTTAAGCGTAAAAATTTCCAGAACTCTATTCTAAATCAACTTGAAGCACTTCAAAATAAACAACCAAAACAATATTGGAAATTAATCAATGACCTAAAGGATGATAATAAAGATAATTCTGCAGCAAACATAGATCCTGAAACATGGGTTAATCATCGCAATCTCCACTCTGTGTGTGATAACTCTTTTAATTCTAGGATACAAGAGATAGATTTAATTTTGGCTGACATGGAGAATAACCCATCTTTTAATGAATTGGATTACATGATTACAAATAAAAAAAATTGTTGATGCAATAGCAAATTTAAAATATGGAAAAACCAAGGGGCTTGATTTGATATCAAATGAAATGTTAAAGCATAGTCAATCTTATTTACTTCCCTGTATACATAAACTTTTTAATAGCTGTTTCACATATGGTTTTTATCCTCAAGCTTGGAGTAATGGGTACATAAGTCCAATTTTTAAGTCTGATGATCCAAACAATCCTTCAAATTATAGGGGTATCACAATTACCAGCACTCTTGGCGAGTTATTCAACAGTGTTTTGAACTTTAGACTAGATAAATTTCTTCAAGAACATAATTTAATTCATCAATTATGGGTTTTACAAACAATGCAAGAACATCTGATCATCTATTTGTTCTAAAATGTCTAATTGATAAATACTGTAGCACAAAAGAAGGAAAGCTCTATGCATGTTTTGTTGACTTTCATAAAGCTTTTGACAGTGTTATGCATACATGATTAAAGCTAAAATTACTTTACATGAATGTTGTATCTAAATGTTATAATATCATTAGTAATATATATAAGAATAGTCAAGCATATGTGAAAATTGGGAGATTCTTCTCAGATTCATTTCAAATAGCTATAGGCGTCCGTCAAGGGGATAATTTAAGCCTATTTAAAATAGTTATCAATGATTTCCCAACATATTTAGATTCATGTATTGACGAAGTATCGCTTCAGACACAAACTATTAATTGTTTAATGTATGCAGATGACATTGTTATTTTATAAACAAAAGTCATGATCTTTAATAAGGCTGGTCGTAATAGTACACAAAAACTAATGTTTCAAAATAATATAATAGAATGTGTGCCTAGCTACAAATATCTTGGAGTCCACCTAAGTGTATCTGGAAGCTTTCATGTAGCAAGACTAGAGCTTTATAAAAAAGCATTAAAAGCATATTATAAGTTAAGAAAGGGTTTTATTGATTTGAACCTCGGGATTAAAACCAGTATAAATGTATTTGACTCTACCATTAAACCAATTCTTTTGTATAATGCAGAGGTATGGGGTGCAAGTAATATACTGAGTAATACTAAAAAATTCCTAAACTGCCAAAATTTAACAGTTGAAGACTGCTTTAAAAATCTACCATGTGAAAGAATACACCTTTTAAGAATAATAATAGTACCTCATATAGCGTATAGAACACTGCGTATAATGTTTATTCCTCATATGTAAGACAGTCCCGGCTTTCCATACGCATTCTCCAACAAAGAAGAGTTCTAAGTAAAGAGACACCGCGTGATATTTTACTTATATATTTATGGACTTGTGAAGATATTCTTTTCGTCAAAGTAATCATAATCATGTTTTAACAAAATTATGTTATCACGATCACCAATTGCAGAGTTTTTAGAAGAAATAATAAATGGATTTATTTTAAATAATCTATGCAGTGTGTTTATTGACAATCATTCAATAGACAGGGTTATGAAGTTTCATTTTTCCCTGTCATCTTTTTACTTTTCAACATTTTCAAATATTTTCGACACCTGTGTATTTTCGAGCAATACCTATGCTTCGTTGAACGAATACTTCCGAGAGCAGCATTAGCAAACTTCTAATGCAAAAACGCCGCTTAATCAGAGGCAGATCCAGGGCCGGTGCCTCGGATGTGTGCCCCCCCCCCCCGCCCCCGCCTTTCGAATTTTTAAGCAAGATTTACTAAACTAAAAACACATTATTAAAATCAGGTTTCCTTATTTTGTGTGTGTGAGGGTGTGTGTTTTTTGTGAATTCAACCCTAGGGCAGGAAGCCCCTAATTTTTTTTTATCTTGATTTATCCCTTACATCCCAATCTATCGAAATATCACGATTTAATTAGGGACAGGCCTGCCCTGAAAGACTTCTAGGACATAATTATTTTCTAGATGTCACTTTTTTCGGGAAATTGTTCTCTCCTATAAGTCATTTTTTGTCAAAGTGAATAAATCCTGTGATGAGCGATGTCGGAAACTACTCTTTTTAACATATCATTATGTCATAATTATTCATACATTAAACACATTTTTCAAAAATTGATATTTTTTGAACATCTAGAGTTATTGATCTACAATCATTACAAGCACGGAAAATATTGAAGTTCCCTAAAAACTTTGACGTCATTTCCTGCACATTGTGACGTCACGAGAAAAAAAAATGACGACTTGTCAAATGTTGCAAAAATAAAAACAAAACAAAAAACAACAAAGCAAATAGACCTATTCTGGTTATATAACCTGGCTACTGTGGA
The DNA here is from genome assembly GCF_032062105.1 of Saccostrea cuccullata. Lineage (NCBI taxonomy): Eukaryota > Metazoa > Mollusca > Bivalvia > Ostreida > Ostreidae > Saccostrea > Saccostrea cuccullata. The sequence continues at coordinate 160,446 of NW_026926086.1, read as the reverse complement.
GGGCTTCCGTTAAACAATGGTCCACCACATACATGCAGATGTGGAAAACACAGACTAAAGCGAATGCATTTCTACTTTTTTATGTTTTTAATTAAACTAAGAATTAGGCTATTAAAATCTATTTAGCCTACCCTATTTACCACGCATAAATAATGTATTTATGCTAAAAAAGGAATTATGATTGTGTGTACGTAATTTACAGTAATTTTTTTAATGAAAGATTTAATCCTTGCAATGCGAGATTATAATAACATGGAATTATATAAAGGTAAATTTGCCTTCTGCATGCGCCAGCTGAGCAAACGAAAATCATAAATTAATTTTACACATGGGGCGCATTCCTCTCGGAGAAAAAAACTTGTTGAAAAATATGCGTAAGATACCAATGTTTCATCTTATACTTTCCGAGAGGAATGCGCCCAACTTGATAAAGTGAATCCGTAAAATCGGTGAAAATTTCCGGAAAAGTCAAAAACCTGTATAGGTTTTAGCCGTTACGATGCAAAAGTCAACGTCCGGTTTGACTAAATCTACCCACCCCTGCATTGACGAAGTCAAATAGATACGGAAACAACAAATAGTTTTGAAGAAAACGATGATTTATTTTTTAAGAAATCTACAGGCCGTATATTGTACTTTCTGACTTTTGTTCTTTATGCTAAAGCATGTCAACGTTTAAATTTTTTACACTTAAATACAAGTTAAACAGAGATTCCCTTATTGTTTACATTGCTTTTATTAGACCTATATCTTTATTTTAAAAAATTGATCGGGGAATTTTATATACATATTTAAAAGTATATAATTTTTAAATTTCAATAGACAAGAAAAAAGTAAGATAACCATGAATTTTGCTTGAGGAATCAGACAGGAAAATTTTCCAACGCAGATATTAAAAAAGTAAAGTCTGCATTGTCACCATAATCAAAACTATGTCTAAAATCTCACTTTTTTTACTATTTACAACGTTCTTTCTAATAATGTAATTTAACAGATGACGGCAAAATATAGATATACCATGATAATTAAAAGTGCTTAACAAAAATGTTTTAATATCATTAACAAAAATCACAGACTATCTTGATAACGACATGATGTCGAAATAAAGCTACAAAATGTGCCAATGATGTATGTAGAAATCATGCCAAAATATAGTATTACAAAGTGTTGTTTATCTTTTATAAAATTATATCTTTGCAATTGAAACGTTCGCAGGGGTGTTAAGGAATCATTCAGTATATTCTAAATAAACAAAATTTTTGATGCACTATGACCCCCATAGTAGGTGAGATAATGTCAAATTTAGAACACAAGTTTTCGTGATATAGTATTCAGAGATAAAATTGAAGTTTAGAAAATGACTAGAAACATTAACTAAAATGTTTTTTTTTTATGCAGTATCTGTCACTTGCATTTAAATCTACGACCGATGACATCGTAAGTGTACAAGGGGTGTTAGAAAAGTTCGCAGACAAGTTCTATTGTGAGCGCGCTATTTCCACGAAACCGGTCAAACTTTCAAGATAATCAAGATAAAATCTTAAACCTATTTTCCAGTAAATATACAACAATTTGGTGTTCTCCGGTGATCATTGAAAAATATACAGCTTTTGTAATTTGATAAAACTTGCTTCACGGAGCATTCTATATGTTGGTACGTTTACTCCACAAAGAATCTTTATTATCAATTAAAAAAATGCACAAATGTAGCGCAAAGAAATTTATGTCATTTTTCCTGTCGCTAAAGTATTCATGAAACGTCATTAGGAGAAAGTTTGAATTAAATTGGAGGGTATATGACTGTTTTATAGCCATTTTTAAATGATTACAGCAAAAATCGGAATTTAAGATAAATAAAATAAATCATGCAGACTGGAATATGTCTAAAATAGATTAAACTGTTCAGGCTGCTGTCGGAAATTTCCTACACATACAAAGGACAAAAGTTTTCAAATGGTTGTAGCTTTATATAAATGGAAGGATTGACATTTGGAATGATTTCCTCCATTGATACATCAAAACCCCCATGAACGTTGTGCCTATAATTATGGTTTTGCTTAGCTTCCATACCTAATCAATTTACTGGATAGGCGTTTTAAAGATCTCAATAATTTCCGAGAAAAGTAACATGTCTTGATATAGATATTTGATTTTAAAGTAGAAAAAAGATCCGAGAAATCTGAAGAAGGGAAATATTTAAAGAACTGAGACAAAGCTTAATAGTTTGAAATCTGGTGGTCGGAGTGACCACCAGATTTCAAACGTCAAGTTTACTTATTTACTGCTCCGTGAATCCCATGACCTCATTGTAAAATCGTTGTAAATTTTTAAGATTTTAGTAGATGGACCTGATTTTTTTTATAATTATACTTATAAACAAAATGTAGGGATTTATTCAGACATACTGTAGAAGCACAAATTTCCGTGGGGATAAAATATCAGTGATTTGTCATCAAAAATAGTTTCATGGGCATTTAATTTCGTTGCTTTGGGAGTAAGAGTATTCAATATATACTGATATAAAATTTCGTGTGGGATTTAATTTCGTGAATTATTGTCAACAACAAAATGAACGAAATTTAATCCTCTCGAATATTTGTGTTTTTACAGTAGGTCATACTTCACAGTACACAATAGATTTTCCGTAATTCAATGTGTCCGCAAACTTTTCTAACAATCCTCGTACATCCACGTAACCTGGGTACCTATTATGCAGTGAAAAAAGAAACTGGCTAAGACGGAATGTACAAACATACGTGAAAGGGAGCAGAAGCAAATGAATTGAATTTTGTGTGAAATTCCTAGGGAATTACAGTTCATTAAACAGGTATCATCGATTAAATAATCTTTCGAAGACAGTAAGCTATTTATGTATCCCAGTCGGCCTTTCCTCTGTCATTAGTAACAGCTTATAGTAAAGGAACAACAATAAACTCGATATTTCATAACATAAGGTTTCATGTAGAGGTTTGGAATAATAATTTCACTTACCGGACTGTGGGATTCTTGCAGCACTTTTTAGGCCTTATAGATTTTTTTTTCAACTGTAGTAACTACTCAAAGACATTAAACTCCGGGGAACTGTTTTTCTGTCAGCATCTTTTATAAATAAACATTTCGGCATTTGTATTTATTTTTTTTTCAGACGGACAGACCGACAAAGTGTCGTAATAAGTAATCATTCTGTATTGCTAATAAAGTTCACGCCTATAAAGCTTAAAAGAATGATTTTCTGTATTTTTCTTTTATCTTTAAAATAATTATCAAGAAATAAAAATGAAATAAGACTAATTTTATACTTAGACCTAAAGTTTACATTTAAGATGATTAATACATTACATTTTACATGATTGAACGTTTTTAAAAATATCATGCATGTAATACATTTTTTAAGAGAGTGAAGTATATAAAACATTTATTGGCTTAAAAAGTTATATAAAACTGTATTTTGATATCTCCAGTTTACATATATTATTGCTATCTTTTAAGAAACAATGCGTGTTTGCTTGCATTGTCATTGTAGTCTATATTACTTTACCATTAATAAGCCGATATTCATAGGATTTATAATTTCAGTACTTTCATATATTGAATCAGTATCACTTTGCCCATTTGAAATGTGTTAAACTTCAATGTTCTTCATTGTAATCCTTTTAAATAAATAATGAATATAATTTTTAGCCGCAGATTCAATAAAGGTAAGTTATATTTCTTGTCACAGCTGTATTAACACAGCTGTTTATTGGATTTTATCATATTCACAGTGTCATATGACCGATATAAAATGTTTATAGAAAAAAAAAAATTAAGAACCTAAATACACTGTACTTATAATTAAAACTTTTTTTGAGAATTAATATTTAAAAGACGATCAAAAATTTGACTGACGTCAACGTCTGTTTCATGATCCTGATGTAACCATATTAACACTGTGTTCATGCAGTTTTGTACGAAAACATTTTAAGCTTGATTATAATAAAGCAATTAATTATAATTTTGTTTTATAAAATTGGTGATAGATCGATACTTTTGTTTGACTTCCTTTGTATTTCCTTTTCTCAGCTTTTTATAGACAATACCAGTATTTGCTGAAGAAAGACATAAAAAGGCTAATAATTTTCTGAATACTATTTTCTCTACTGATACCAAGAACCTTTATTGCAGCAGCTGTAAATGATTTTTGTTTCCTGTTGAATTTGCTTTGCTTTTTTAAAATTTTTGATAAGAGAATTAAAAATAAATTATAAAAAAAAGGTTTTAAAAAATATCTAATTTCATTAAAAAAAAATATTCGAATAATTTCATATCTTTTAATAGCATTAACAACAATCCGCAAATCTATGCATAATATTAGATAAGACTTACCCGTGATAAAAGATACTACAATCAACTAACATTTCATTTTCTAATAGTCGTTAAAATATATACGAAATTAAGTGATTGTTTTTTGTGAAATTTAGTACGATTAAAGAATTATTGGCAAGTAAACAAGATCATTATAAACCAAATGAAGTTGAATCATTACAGCAAACCACCAGACAGAAATAAAAATTGTATGAAGATAAAACAAATGGGATCTTACCATACAGGTGAATTCATACGTTATGCAATATGGTGTTGGTCTTTTTCGGAACTTAAAAACGTAACGAAAAGATAAGATAATGTTTATTTAAAGTCGGGAGAATCAACAAAGACATTAGCTCTGAAGAGCTACTTTCCGGTTACTTTATGAACATAAGTAGAGTTATTAGATAACTATTGGATAGTTAAGACACAACAGATTATTAGTATCTTTTATCTTTAACGAACATCTGAGAAAAAAAGTTCAGTTTTACAGTGTCCCAAAAATCTACGTGGATAATACCCCTGCGAGGTGAAATTCATAATTTCAGGAACTTTTATGAATCGTTCATGAACATTCATGATGTCTTCATGAATGGTTCATGACTGGTTCATGACTGGTTCATAAAGATGGTTCATGAACTTTATTCATGAATATATTTATAAAATGTAGTTCATGAACAAATGATGAAAATATATGAATAGTGGTAATTTTCATTTTAAAGACAGAAAAAATGTAGAGTACAAGGTATTATGAATGTTCATGAATTTTCATGAAGACTAAATAATTGACACAAATGATTGACAGAAAACACTCATTACTCTCATAATACAACTTTTGCATGCAGATGCAATTGTTGAACAAGACCCTGGTATAATTTATATTTAATAACATTCTTTCACCAACTATCTGAAAATATAAATCATGAAATCTCTAAACATTTCGTGTTTTTATTTGATTTTAATTAAACAAACACGTCATCACCATTGACAGCATTTTTTTTCAAATTGATTACTTGTATTTCTTCATAATTTAAATTAAACAGTTATATTCATCATAATGTGCTTTTAAATAATGTCGATTTTCATCACACAACTTTGTTCGACCGAATTTTCATTAACATCAAACTTTAAACAAGTTGTTAAAAGATGAAACATTCTGGAAAAAGAACTTTGTGAGCTTCGTAAAAAAACGTTTTATATATTTATGAACAACTTAAAAATTATATCGCTTGTCTGTACTGTACCGTAATATTCCTGGATCGAATCGCTATATACATTTCAATTTGGGTGCAGTTAGAATGTCAAAAGTTTCCCTTGCTTCGTGTGTAAATAATTGAGCACAGACCGCATGGTTGCAAAGTATCTATGACATAATCCGCATTCATATTTTGTAGTTTTAATTCTCCTATGCATCTTCACAGCTCAGAATATTCAGTCTGAGGGCGAGAGATTGTTATTATTATGTCATATGTCCTCTGTTAATGGGCCCCCTAGTGTAGATTTTCCGCAAGATCTGTGGAATTCAATAACAAATTCCATGGAATTCCACGTAAATTTTGTTCCGCAGAATTACACGGAATTCTTGAGAGTATTGGGAGGGAACTTTTTCAGGAATGGTATGGAATTTTAAATCTAGCCTGGAAAAGAGCGGAATAATGCCAAAATAGAAATTTGCGGAGGAAGTCCGTGGAATTCCAGATTATTTGTAAATTCAAGGAATTCCATGGAAATCTGTGGAATTCCAGGAAAATACAATGAAAACTGTATTAGTACCCAATAATTACAAAAAATACAACAACTATAATAGTAACGTAAAATCAATACTATTATATGGATCAGAATGCTGGAAGCTCCGGAAAGACCTCGCAAGGAAACTGAGAGTGTTTGTAAATCGTTGCCTACGGACCATATTTAAGATCAGGTGGCCAAAAATAGTCTCCAACAACGAACTCAGGGAGATGTCAGGACAGGAAGACATAGTGGTGGAGATTGTAAGAAGAACGTGGAGATGGGTTGGACATGTGCTCAGGAAAGACCATCATAACATCACAAGAGAGAGCATATTTTGGACAGCAGACGGCAATTTAAGAGAAAAAGGGGCAGGCCAAAAACAACATGGCGTAGAGCTAAAAGAAATAGGGCTGACATGGAAAGAAGTAGAAAGAAAAGCAAAGGATAGGACTGGGTGGAGAGACTGTGTGGCTGCCTTATGTGCCACCTGGCACGAAGAGGCCTAAGTAAGTAAAGTAAGTAAGTAATTACAAAAAAACTTGATAACATCACGATTTTTCATAGATCAAATTTATATTTGCCAAATAAAAAAAATCACAGTTTCTTTTGCAATGTTTTTGAGACAAATAGCATATGCCACTCAGATGTACATTATAAGCACACTTTTCTAAATGTAGGAGGGGCGCTCAATAAATTTTGTCATTGGGGCTCGGAAAGAAACAAAAAAACGTTTTCTATGACTTAGTGTTAATGATTTTTTACTAAAATACTCTCTTTCAATTAAAACGCATTTCCTTGAAATTTTCATTCAATTTCTAGTTGTTTTTCGAACACATTTTTGAGTATGACCCTTCGTATACTGGAATATGGCAGATCCTATGATTTGCTGTACTTGATTTTTTCTTTCTGAGAGATATTTTTCTAAGCTTAGGAAATGAAACTAGTCAAAAGTTGAAAGATCTGGCAAATTGTGTTGGTGTGACAAAACATTTACTTTCTCTTTATCCCCAAAACTCCTTTAATCTTCATGGCCTGTGGGTTTGGACGCCGTCATGAAGACATTTAATGTAGTGTATTCCTCATTCTGTATCCTTCCTCTTATAAACCTTTTAATTTTTTGCAAAAAAAAATGTTTTCTAGACTCCTCCAGATATTTGAACTTCCTCCCCGAATATGAATTTGAAGAACAAGACCGCTAATATTTCAGAAAATAGCATATAAAACTGTTTTATGCTCCTGCAATTCTTTGCTCTTCTTAGGCCTTTGTAGTTTTGTCAAGTGCATCTTATTGTAAATTTGTTTTGAGGGATTAAAGCAAAATGGATTCAAGTTTCATTATCTATTAGAAATTCACACAAACGTGGATAAGTACAGTTTTTGATTTTTTGAAAGAATTGTTTGGATATTTCCACACGCTATAGTTTTCACTCATTTTTCAAAATATAGGGTGACCTTTGAGTATTAAACTTTTTTTACTGTAAAATGTTTATTTAAAACAGTATGAACTATCCCCAAAATGATTTTTATCAATCTTGCTGTGTGTCTTAAAGTCAATAAAACATAATCAGTGATAATTTGTTGAAAATTTGCAAATTTACATCGGTTGTTGTTGGTCATTGTTGCCAAGGACGGTACCCATTTTCGATGCCCATTACATAATTTTTGTTTATTGAAATCTACATGTTCACCTGTCTATAAAACAGGCATTGGTTGCTGTAACTTTCACATATTTCAGTTAATATATTTTTTGAATATTAACAAACTTGACAGCTGCTTTAATGAAGCGTTTAATTTTACTCTAGCTTACTAATTCTTGACCATTCATTTTTAATGCAGTGTCTCGAATAGCCCTTGTTTTCCAGCTTCCCACGATGAAATAATGCGATGAAAAGTTGTCACATAAACTGTTATCAACTCATTAACGATTCAATAATGAGAGAAAATCAAGCTTTAAGTCATATGACTACTATGGTGTATGCCATCGAGCTAATGACATTATTTATTGAACGTCCCTCGTATGTATTCTCAATGAAACTTCAAAGTATTTTACATCAAATGTTATTAAAAGAAATATCGAAGAAAAAATATGATTACTGGGGGATCACCCCGGTTAAATTAATGATAATCAAGGTATGATATATATGTATGCAGTAAACTAAAGTTTGCAATTTTTTTTTAAATAAGAGGTTAGATTCATTAAATGACACTGGCCAAGGATTGGGAGAGGTCATTGAAACCTCAACAGGATATACATTTACAATAAACTGCCAGTGGCCCATGTAAATTTACTGTAGAAAGTTAGTGATTAGAGTGACAAACACACATATTAAATGCACAAATATATGTACTACATAATTACATTGATACAAAGATCCCATAAAATTAACAGTTGCTATTTTCCACCGATGTACGTGCCAAAGATCCCAATTGTGGAAGATACAAAACTTCTGACATGTTGCTAGAATCACATGCTCACATATATCCCATGAAATTTGCTATAGAGGATTGACAGATAATTGGCGTCACCAACGGATTCACTTTTGGTACGAAAGCTCAGCAAGTTCGATGTTGATTACTCCAACAGACACTTCAAACTTTCCTTGCACAATTTCTGAAAGAGGAGATGACCATTTAAGATTTATCATTATTGATATCCGTATAAATATATGACAAATAATAAACTAAAGCTCTACAAAACAGTTGGTTTTTTCTACCTCGCAGATCAGTTTACTGTAGAATATGAATTCACTAGCTTGCAATTTTTTGTTCAAATTAGGATTAATTCTGAAAAATGTAAAAATGTGAAAAGTTAATAGACAAAAGACAAACACCAGACTGTGACAATGATCAAAAAACTCACTTAGTCCTATAATGGCTCAGGTGAGCTAAAATAAAAAGGCTAGAGCTGAAGCTCAATGCCTGACTAACGTTGAAAAAAAAATAATTTCAATTCATGTGATTTTATTGATTAAGAAAATAATGATGAAATCTTACCATTTTTTTTAAATACAGTTCTTGTCCTAAATATTGTGAGCATCCGGATTCCTGTAAAATGCATGTATACTTCATAGAAGATGATATCTTTGATTATATTTGATCTAAAATAATTAGACATGCCCATGCAGTTAGCATGTTTAGATTATGTTTCAGAATTCATTGTTATAAATAATAGGGATATGGAAATTAGGCATGTTAAAAATATAAATCTTTACATGTTGTTTATTTGGCATAGTTGCAATATTTTTTTTTAATCTTATGCTTAAAGACATGGATTAATAAAATCAAAGTTAGTTTATTAGTTTTGAATGATAAGTTGAGCTGGTTCTCACCATATTCACAAGCCTAGTGACTGATTGGTTAAGCATCTACATGTATATGCACTTTTATCAAACGCCTACATTTTTTAGGTCACCATAATGTAAGAAAATGCCGTTTTCAAGTTTAAAAAGGCTGTGGTAATTCCAATCGCAACTTCTCGGGCCTTTCCGATTAGCGGAAAAACGACCTCGAATGTAAGTAATAGACGCCATGACAACCCTCCCTTTTCATGATCTATGAAATAAATACATGGATACCTTTAATCTATAGAATATGGAATTTAACTTTATTCAAAGTAATGATATTACTTAAAATATACCATAGAGGGGACTTCTATCTCCATTTATCCTAGCTATATTTGAATAAACAGAAAATGTAAAAAATTTTAACATCATCAAATATATACGAGCTTGTCTCGGATATGTGAGTTTATGGAAGTGGTCCTATTGATTTAATCATTCCGGAAAAATTAAGTCCACATAGAATCATAAGTGTCAAGCTTTCCGGATAATCATAGTCCATTTAGGTAAAGTTTAATATTACGTAATTAAACTTCCTTTCTAGAAGATTCCAGAAAAGTGCAAGGTCACATTTTTTCTGTAGGAAAAAACTGCCCTTGATATTATTTGAATTTCATAATTGTAAGGAGTTTTAAGGAATTTTAAATGAAAAATAGTTGTATTGTGTTTTAGAGCAGATTTTGCATCGATGGTTATCTTAAGCGTCGATTTTTGATCGATTTGTGTGCAACACGTGGTTGAAATTTTTTGCAATATTTTTTTTTTTTGGGGGGGAGGCATTGTATTTGTCAAATTATAATTTTAGTTTCATTTAATTTGAGCAAAATGCCTAAAGCAAAAGTCAAGTCAGTCATATCGACACGGAGTAGTGCAAAAGAGGCATGGATGAAAGTGCCGCAGCCCACGGCCCAACCTTGGCAGGTTTCAACTTCGGCTTCAGTATCGACGGTACAAACACACCCAGCAGCTAATGCGCCGATGACATCACAGGTGGTAGAACTTCCCAAGCTTGGATTGTCCGCAGCATCCTAAACAACCTTACCCAACAATGCGGTAACACAACAACAGGGAGCCATGGTACCGGAAATGAATGCCAGTACCTCACAAGCGGAAGCTAGCGGTTCTAAAGGTACTGTTGAGAGTAGCATTGACATGCAAACAGTGTTGTCAAGCTCAGTGCAACCTTCTGTGACATATTCAACACAATTTTCATTAGGCTATCGTGTTGATAACTGAACCAAACAAAAAATAGCTAATGGGGAGTATGTGAACTTTGCTAATTTACTGGGTTTATTGGCGTTAAATCCAAATGGTAATTTGGGGGGGGGGGGGTAATTGATAACGAATTGCGTCTTGTTTACATGTCACCCGCTGTAACAGCCAATAGTCAAAGTACATCTACATATTACAAATACTTCGATTACAATTACAAGGGTAAGTGCACAAGTTTACAATGCACATATGCACATCGCTGTACGAAGTGCAGTGAAATGCACCCGGCATTACTTTGCGTAAATGCACAAACAACTCCGTCTCCAAATTTCCCCAATATCAATCCTACCTTTCGGTCCAACACAGCAGGGCAGCAACAACAGTTTCAAAGTCAATACCAGTTTCTGGCCAGAAGGCAACCAGGGCCACAAGCAAGACATTTGGGACCTGAGTGTTTCCCCAATAAGAATTAATTCAGTATGCAAATATTTGGATAACTATCCTGATAAGTCGGCGGCAATTTTTATAAGGGAGGGTCTAATTAAGGGTTTCAAGTTATAATATGCAGGCCCACGCAGTCCAGTGTTTAGCAAAAACTTAGTATCCGCAATTCAACATGCTGATATTTTACAAGAAAAAATAGATAATGAAGTTAAGGAGGGGCGTGTGGCAGGCCCATATGAAAGTCAACCAATACACAATTTGCACGTATCCCAAGTAGGAGTGGTTCCGAAAGCTGATGGCGGTTGGCGAATGATAATGCATCTTTCACACCCACCGCCAATCAGCATAAATCATAATATCGATCCAGCTTTCACTGCTGTTAAGTATACAACCTTGGACACAGTGGTACAAACAATAAGTAAAATGGGAAAGGGGGCAGTCGTTGCAAAATGTGATATTAAAAGTGCATTTCGGCTTCTTAGGGTCTATCCAGCTGATTTTGAATTACTGGGAATGTATATTAATGGGAAATACTTTTTAGACAAATGTTTACCTTTTGGGTGTGCTATTTCATGCAAAATTTTGAAACATTTTCAACATTCTTAGAATGGGTAGTGAGGGATAAAACTGGGATGGAAACTCTGCATCATTATTTGGATGATTTCATTTTTAGCTCACCTAAGCCGAAGGCTCAAGTAAGCTTTTCTGATCAAAATCTGTCCGTTGTCTGTCGTCATCGTCGTTGTTGTTGTCGTAAACTTTTCACATTTTCATCTTCTTCTCAAGAACCACTGGGCCAATTTCAACCAAACTTGGCACAGAGTATCCTTGGGTAAAGGGGATTCAAGTTTGTTCAAATAAAGGGCCACGCCCTTTTCCAAGGGGAGATAATCATGAATTTGTTAAAAATTTATGGCATTTTAAAAAAATCTTCTTCTCCAGAACCGCTGGGCCAGGAAAAATAAAACTCATGTGGAAGCATCCTCAGGTAGTGTCGATTCAAGTTTGTTCAAATCATGACCCCCCGTGCAAGGGTGGGGCCAAAATGGCCGAACCAAGTTTTACATAGGAATATATAGGAAAAATCTTTAAAAATCTTCTTCTCCAGAACCACTAGGCCAGGAAAGATGAAAATCATGTGGAATCGTCCTCAGCTAGTATAGATTCAAGTTTATTCAAATCATGACCCCCGGGGCAAGGGTGGGGCCAAAATGGCCGACCCTAGTTCTACATAGGAATATATAAGAAAAATCTTTTAAAATCTTCTTCTCCAGAACCACTGGGCCAGGAAAGATGAAACTCATGTGGAATCATCCTCAGGTAGTGTAGATTCAAGTTTGTTCAAATCATGACCCCCGGGGCAAGGGTGGGGCCAAAATGGCCGACCCAAGTTTTACATAGGAATATATTAGAAAAATCTCTAAAAATCTTCTTCTCCAGAACCACTGGGCAAATTTCAACCAAACTTGGCACAGAGTATTCTTGGGTGAAGGGGATTCAAGTTTGTTGAAATGAAGGGCCACGCCCTTTTCCAAGGGGAAATAATCATGAATTTGTTAAAAATTAATGGCATTTTTAAAAAAATCTTCTTCTCCAGAACCACTAGGCCAGGAAAGATGAAACTCATGTGGAATCATCCTCAGGTAGTGTAGATTCAAGTTTGTTTAAATCATGACCCCCGGGGCAAGGGTAGGGTCAAAATGGCCGACCCAAGTTTTACATAGGAATATATAAGAAAAATCTTTTAAAATCTTCTTCTCCAAAACCACTGGGCCAGGAAAGATGAAACTCATGTGGAATCATCCTCAGGTAGTGTAGATTCAAGTTTATTCAAATCATGACCCCCGGGGCAAGGTTGGGGCCAAAATGGCCGACCCTAGTTTTACATAGGAATATATAGGAAAAATCTTTAAAAATCTTCTTCTCCAGAACCACTGGGCAAATTTCAACCAAACTTGGCACAGAGTATTCTTGGGTGAAGGGAATTCAAGTTTGTTCAAATGCAGGGCCACGCCCTTTTCCAAGGGGAAATAATCATGAATTTGTTAAAAATTAATGGCATTTTTAAAAAAAATCTACTTCTCCAGAACCGCTGGGCCAGGAAAGATGAAACTCATGTGGAATCATCCTCTGGTAGTGTAGATTCAAGTTTGTTCAAATCATGACCCCCGGGGCAAGGGTAGGGTCAAAATGGCTGACCCAAGTTTTACATAGGAATATATAAGAAAAATCTTTTAAAATCTTCTTCTCCAAAACCACTGGGCCAGGAAAGATGAAACTCATGTGGAATCATCCTCAGGTAGTGTAGATTCAACTTTATTCAAATCATGACCCCCGGGGCAAGGGTGGGGCCAAAATGGCCGACCCAAGTTTTACATAGGAATATAAAAGAAAAATCTTTAAAGATCTTCTTCTCCAGAACCACTGGGCCAGGAAGGATGAAACTCATGTGGAATCATCCTCAGGAAGTGTAGATTCAAGTTATTTCAAATCATGACCCCCGGGGCAAGGGTGGGGCCAAAATAACCGTCCCAAAGCTATGATTAGTGATATTTATATGGAATCATCCTCAGGTAGTGTAGATTCTAATTTGTTCAAATGATGAACGCCTGGAGGGGGGATAAATTCAAGCCCGATGTGCTCAGGTGAGCGCTGTGGCCCCTGGGCCTCTTGTTATTTGTAGGGCCAACACTGAAGATTGTAAAAAGGCTTATGCAAACTTTCCAGGAGGTTTGCGTTGATATTGGGGTTCCCCTGAATAGGGATAAGACAGTAGCACCTTCCACTTGCTTAGTGTTTCTTGGCCTGCTTATTGACACTATTAAAATGCAGATTAGAATCCCCCATGATAAAGTAAAGGAACTTACTCAATTACTTCAGTTTTGGGTAGGCAAAGAAAATATTAAACTGTCAGAACTACAAAGCTTGGTGGGCAAGTTAAATTTGTTTAGTAAGGCTATACCCGGAAGCAGAGCATTTAATAGGCGTTTCTACAACGCAATGGGTAGTCTAGACAAACCATATCTACACTTAAGAATAACTAGGCCAATGCGGGAGGATTTGAAAACATGGCTTGAATTTGTAAAAGACTTTAATGGGGTGGTTTATTTTCCCAATAGTCAATGGAGTTCTTCAGAGGCACATGAACTTTTTACAGACAGTGCAGGGTCAATAGAGTTAGGCTGTGGGTGCTATTTTAAGGATGAGTGGGCCTCTTTTTAGTGGCCTGCAGATTGGGCTAATTCAGCAATATTGAGGGATATTACGTTTTTGGAGTTGATACCCATAGTGTTATCAGTGCTGGTATGGGAGAAAAGATTGCAAAATCAAAAAAAAATATTTTTTTTCATAGACAATATAGCTTTAGTTCACATATTAAATAAGCAATCATCACAGTCGGAGAGAATTATGTCATTAGTCAGGCCCCTAATGTTAGCATTGTTAAGATGTAAAAGTAATTGTATTGCTGATTCAATATCCCTCAAAAAGTGAGAAATTTTCAAGCGCCTTGCACCAGCAGCAGACCCGGAGCCGCAGACCATACCGAAGCAATTCCAGAAATTACTCTCTCAAATAAGTAGAGCGTTTGTTCAATACATCTATGTCAGCCAATACCTGTCAGGCATACACCATGGGAATGCAAGCCTTTGAACATTTTCGCGGTGAACAGGGTTGTGCCCAACTTGCCCACCACCGGTACACACATACATATGTTAATTGCCCAACTCTCATTACGGGGTTACAAACACTCAACAGCCAAGTCATATATGTCAGCAATCAGCTTTAATTGTAAAAGGAAAGGCTTAGATGAACCTACATAGACCTTTGTGGTGCAAAAACTTTTGCAGGGCATGAAGCGATCAAATACTGGGGGGGATAGTCGTTTACCAATTACATTAGATATATTATGTGTGTCAATACCCAAACTGCAGGTAGTTTGTAGCAGTGAATATGAAACTGTGTTATATAAGGCAGCTTTCTTGCTCACATTTCATGCCTTTCTTAGAATAGGTGAAATTGCAATTTCTAAGGGCAATACAGTTAAAATCATTTTGCAAGTTGAAGATATTACGTTATGGGCCAATAAAGTAATTATATTATGTTAGGCAGTCAAAAACAGATCAGATAGGTAAAGGGGTGAAATTAAGTATTCATACATCATATGGGGTGATGTGTCCGGTTAGAGCGATGCAGATATACTTACAAGAGCGTCCGTCGGGTATGGGCCCCCTGTTCTGTCATTATTCAAGAAAACCGATAACTCGCTTCCAGTTCAGTTCAATATTAGAGAAAGTTCTAAATATGTCGGGAATTGATAGTAGAAATTATAAGTCACACTCATTTTGTATAGGGGCAGCAACAACGCTTGCATAGCAAGGGACATCAAGGGAGGTTATTCAAAATTCGGGGAGATGGCATTCCAATGCTTATTGTTCATACATTTGTTAATTATTCAAATTTTAACATTCATCTAGTTTTTAATGCAGGCAATTTTAAAGTTTTGATCGTTGGATCACCAATCGTGAAGAGAGCCTTTTTACCAGCAAGAGCAAGAACAGGGGGTCACAATCTAAATGTACGTAACACACACATATGGTAGCAAAGCTATGGGGGTATGATATTGATTCAACTGGTACCTAAACTGAAGCTCCTACAGAGATTAGAAGACCAACCCAATCTTGTTCACTGTGGGGCTAACACTATTGGTCTTCTAAAGATGAAGGACTTATTGCTACTTATCAATGAAACATTGTCACAGGTATCTAAATTATTCCCCAATTCAAAAATAGTTTGGTCAAGTATGCTCCCAAGGTATGTGTGGCATTTTTCTAGCAATGGCAAAGCGATGGAAAAGGCCAGGGCAAGAATTAACAGGGAAGCAATTAGGGTGATTACATCACAGGGTGGGGCTTAATTAAAACATTTACAATTTGAAGGTAAACATAGGGGGTTATTTCACAAAGATGGGGTACATTTATCGCAACTTGGGGAAGACTTATTGTTAAACAATTTCCAAGGGGCAATCGAGCAATTTATGTTTGGTAAGGGGAATGCATCCCCAGCCTAGGTAATGACTATTGAGCAGGCCCTGGCACTGGTGACCAATTGCGTTGGGGTACTGCCGCCGCCACCATGGTTTTTGGCACCCCATTTGTGGCGGTTACAGTGCCATAACCATTGTGATTGGCTTAAGCCAGCACACAATTGTTATGACCCTTGCAAATGGCGTATTCCGTCGCACCTCAAAGCAATTGGAGGAGTACAACACATCAAGCTCATTACATTGGTTGATTGTTATATTGAAATTGAACTGTTGAATTTGTACATTGAATTTAAATTGAATGTACAATATTGTTTGATATTAATTAGTGGGCATTGGATAATACTTTAGCTGTTTAAGGGTAATTGACTATGGAATGTATTGTTGAAGGGTAATTGACTATGGATTTTATTGTACATGTTTTGGTGACGTCCACGCACGTGTGACATACCCAGTGCTGGGCCGTCACATATTTGGTATTGTTTGTTTATTGTTTTGAGGGGCAGCCATGTGGTAGCCCCTGCAATGAATCACCGCAAGCTTTCATGAGAAAATGAGAAGAATTAATTTAGATAATTTAGATAAGAAAAAAAATTAAAAACAGGGATGGTGGGGTCCATGTTTTCAAAGGAGGAGGGTGTCCAAAGACATTTTTTTTTTAATTTTCTTCAATAAATAGTCCTTTTTTAATAAATCAAATTAATAATTCCAGGGGTTTGGGGATATCCGATCTCCCTAGCCTTATCTAAATTAGTAGATAATTTTTCTATTTGACTAAATATACATATTTTGTTTCTTGTTTTTATGTCTGATTGTCCACAAAGAACAAGGGTCATGTTTGCCTTATTTGGCCCTGTGAATTTCTGAAAAACTGAAACTGCATAGTTTTGACCTTGATGTTTTACCAAAACTTCAAAAGAGTTAACTCTCCAAAAGATGATTAGGCTACTAAGTAAATTGTAGGATGATTCAATGAAGACGGGACTTTTTCTTATTAAAACGTCATTTTCCGACCCCTATTTGACCCCCGGGGCAAAATTGAAATTCCGAACCTTACTGCACATCTGCATGACATCACCAACCATATCCCAAAAGATGATTAGGATACTGAGTAAAATGTAGAAGGAGTTCAGGGAAGACGGGGCTTTTGCATTAAAAAAATGTCATTTTTCGACCCCCATTTGACCCCCTAAGGCAAAATCAAAATTCCCAAACCTTACAGCACATCTACATTACACCACTAACCATCTTCCAAAATATGATTAAGCTACTGAGTAAAATGTAGGAGGAGTTCAGGAAAGACGGGGGTTTTTTTTGCATGAAAAACGTGATTTTTCGACCCCTATTTGACCCCCGGGGAAAAATCAAAATTCCGAAACCTTACTGCACATTTACATGATACAACCAACAATCTCACCAAAGATGAATAGGCTACTGTGTAAAATGTAGGAGGGGTTCAGGGAAGAAAAGTGTGACAGACAGACGGACGAACGGAAATGAGTAACAACAATATACCCGAACGTTCTTTAGAAAGTGCGGATATAAAAACAGCCTTAGTAAAGGGTGAACAATTAAGACATAATCGTTAGTGCAGTGTTTTGATGTATTCAATATGCATTATGATAACCCTGTGCTTAAAAAACCCGGCGACAACGGACTACTGGCATACTGCGGATAAGCCTCCAGGGTAGAAATTTGCGACAATCTAACCAAATGCTCGATGATTGCTTCTATGGGATTCAAACGATCATGCTCAGCAACACAGCAATCTGCATAGCGTTCACCGGTCGTACGCCAAACTCATCTACAACCTTCATGAAAGTCTACACAAAAGCTCGAATAATCTGCAAAAATAACAGGGGTCCATTGACACAGTTGCCATTTGACATGTTGTATGGTTTTGTACTTGTTCTGGCTGTTCTGAGTCTTAGGGTTAGTTTGAAGGCGGACTGCTAGTCAGAGTGCTCATATATTGGTTGCATGGGGCCTGTTTCAAAATGTCTGTGGTATTAATCGTACTCTTGTTGCTGTTTGAAAGTATGTTTTTAGCCTAACAGCACTCTGGAACCTCTACCGTCTTTTGATTTTGACCAGATGATGGTCCTGACGAGTCGTGGTTGACCTAGGACGACCAGAACGGGGTCTCTCAGCTACGGTACCATTATGCTGGAATCGAATCCACAGTCGTGAACCTCTGTGTTGTTTAACCATTCATTAAAAGACTGTGTTTTTTAAAATGGAAATTAGTAAATGTAATCCCTCTATTTAAAAAAGATCATCCTGCGGTTTTATCCAACTATAGACCTGTTTCTTTTTTAAGCTGTGTAAGTAAAGTGATGGAGCGTATTATATTTAAACACATGTACAACTATTTTCATTTTAACAATATTTTTATAAAAAGCAGGCTTGTTTCCTACCTGGTAAATCTACGGTATATCAGTTGTTTGAAACATGTGATAACATTGTTAGAAATATTGATGAAGGCAAATCTTGCTGTATGATTTTTTGCGATTTATCTAAAGCCTTTGACCGTGTCTGGCACAAAGGACTCTTATTTAAACTAAACATGTATGGTTTAAAGAATGATATGTATTGTTGACTAAAAAGCTGTTTAGAGAATAGAACGCAAAGTGATATACAAAAACCTGGTATCCCCTTCTGAATCCCTTTCTGCTGGTGTTCCAAAAGGTCCTTTGTTTTTTTAATTTTTGTGAATGATGTAGCTGATTAGATGTCAAGCTTTTGTTGACTTTTTGCTAACAATAACAGTTTGCAGTATGCAGTTTAATGTGTCAAATCTATAAAAGGTCATCTGAATAATGATCTTTTATCTCATGAAAGGTGGTCTCAAAAATAGTTGCTTAAATTTAATCCATCTAAAACTAAGGTTGTGGTCTTTTAACAAAAGAAAAAAAAACCAAAGAACTTTCAAAAATCCATTTCCAAGATAGCCAATTAGAACAAGTTAAAACTCATAAACTTTTTCATACAACTTAAGATGGGCATCTCACATGGTAATCATGCTGTCTAATGCATATGTATACAAAAAATAAGGTCTATCAAAGAAAAATTAAGTTCCAAATAAATTGAAAAACCCTTTTACTCATGTATACTTCATTTATTCGTCCCCAACTCGAGTACTCTTGTACTCAGGTAATCGTGTATGGGGTGGTTGTCTATCCATCGATTCTGAAAAAGAGAAATTGCAACTACACGCAGTTCGGATTGTTACTTGACTTACTATGATTGCTTTTATTTTTTATAAAATTTTAGTTTTCATTACTCATAAACATCCTTACTTTTCAAAAAAAGTGTACAAGATTTTTCAAACCAGTTATAAAAAAAATTCTAGACTATATATACTATTTTCCAGTGATCAGTGATGCAGACACAATGATTATCATCAACACAAAGTATCAAAGTGTCTACAAAGTGAAGTCAGATAATTGTTGAAGTCTTCTTCCTTGTCTGTTTTAATTGATTTAGATTAAAATATAAACTTGCTCGATGTCCAATGGCCGTAAGTCAAGGTCGCATATGATCAAGTGTAGGATGTGGTACTTTTTGACACAACCTCATACCCTTCCGCAACTCAACTATTCCGACACAAAAACCTTTGGATGGAGCAGTATGGAAATTACGCAGTGCACTGCATTAAAATTCTTCAAAAATATAAAGAATATTCTAACCCATCCTGCACTTTAATGGAATTTTATTTTATTAATTGATTTCATTTCGTTACAGAGTTTTAATGATAATATTTTCTTTGATTATCTTTTTGCTACTCAGTTTGAGAAGATAAAAGAAACAGAATTGGAATAATGTGCGTCCCTTTGTAAGTGAGGTTTTATGTATGAACCGAAAGTGAGGTAACATTTGTATTGAGATCGAAGACAAATGCTGTCCACTATATTACTGTTGAAATAAGCTCTTTATGATGGGGTTGCTCCGCTTTACAGTTCCGTTGATTTTCATTTGTTATTGATTCTCTGTCTACTAATGTTTCAGACATGTTCCTACTGTCTTGCTGATGTTTCTCACACTAAGATGCTCAACAAAACAAATTTTTATAAGGGTTATTACTGACGGAATACAGAAAAATATCGAATTAAATTGATCCATTTAATGTTACGATCAATCCAAAGTATATTTCTGTAGACCATTAGTAATAAATTACATATAAAGCAAAATCATTAAAGACTCATCAAGTTCAAAAATGCAGTATATACAAATAATAAAAAATAGTAGCAGAGCAAACACGGAACTCTACAAGGTTAAAACTGGGATCAGGGTGCCAATCACGCACACGTCAGTCCCATATATTTTTTTAAAAATAGAAACTTTTTGATGCCAGTTTTAAACTGAACCCTAAATAAAGGACAAGATAGGGTAACAACCGAATCTGGCCCCTTATTTGATGTAAAAATCAGAACACTGGTAAAATTGTAATAGTATGGAGTTAAGAAGTTAAAATGATGCTTACTTTAAAACAAGCACTAATTTTGATTCAAAGCTTACATGGAAGCCAATAAAGGGGGCAGAAATAGGACACTTTCCCAAATTTCCTCAATTCTGGTAGAATTTCATCATATTTGGGATGCATTCTCTTCTGAAAACATAGACCACAAGCTTGTCTATCTATTTTTACACATAAACTGCATCTAATATTAGTGTATGAAATATATAAATTTGGTAGATAGGCAAGCGTGTGCTCTATGTTTTCTGAAAGAAAATGTACTGTAAAATTGATGATTATTTGCATGAAAATGAGAAATGTCGAAAATTGACCAATTTCCTGACCTCACTGTGACCCCTGTATATTCTAAATCTTAAAACCAATAATACTCATTTTGTGTCAGGGGTGACAACAGCTTTTTATGGGTAAACTTTTGGATCATTCTGAAAGACACCCAAAATCAGGGGGCAAAATACTGGTCTTACCCTATCTTGTCCTTTGGAACAGGTCTGTGCTCTATAAAAAAATGATCCTTTATCCCGAAAATGTGATAAATGTGCAAATTACTATATCTCTTTCAGTTTAGGCGTGTAGATCTCAGGTAAACAAGTCCAAGATTTTTTTCCCACTTTGATAAACTACAATACCGTTTAAGCAAAAAATATTTGGCCAAAACTTCGTACTGTCCATTTTACACGGAGTATTGTGACCCTTCGTGAGTCTAACGCTTTAAAAATTGCAATCATAGGCCAAAAATTTATTTCTGCCTATCTATTAAAATCTTATGTACATCTTTATTGTTTCAAACTGGTAGTAATTATTTTATTTTATGAAAAAGAGGTTTAAGATCGCGTGGTCACCTGAGCATTTTTTTGCTCGATTTGATGAATGCATGTACTATGTAAATTATAGAATCATTTGACTTTTATTGGGCGTGCCGAATATGAAGGAGTGTGCATTTAGAGGCAAATGCCTTAGTGTAGATATTTATTTACTTGCCTAATGACAGCATCTCGTTTATTTTGTTATAAAAATGGCCAAGTCAGGATTTAAAATTCAAAAAGGAGGCCCATGGGCCACAAAACTAAATACATGTATGGCCCAGATTATCTCCCTTCTAATTCTTTTACGGCTCACCGGTCTCCTCGGGGTCGAGATTTAAACTATTCAGAATCTACACTACACCGGGATGCATTTACGTATGTTTAAACAATTCTTGCCTTGTTCCTGAAAGATTCTTAATGACTCCACCCGATTGTCGTGTTTTCTTTATTATTTCCCCATGTAAAGGGGGGGGGGCTTTAATTTTGACAATTTAAACTCCCCTTTACCATAGTTTGCATTGTGTAAAGTTTGGTTAAAATTCGCTCAGTTGTTTTTGAGAATAAGTTTTCAAATATGAAACGTTTAAAGTTGGACTATGACGGACAATGGGTGATCAGAAAAGCTCATTTCAGCTTTAGCTCAGCTGGGCAAAAAAAAAAGATCAGAACCGGCAATGTGTTCTTAATTATTTTAATATCCAGAAGTATAATATTGCGACAGGAAAAATTTTCTTTAAATTTTAAACATTACATTTAATAGATCAAAATATACAAAATAAACTGGATAACTGTCAGTGTTCAGCTGGGCGATGACGCGCACGGGTGTCCTTAATACGGATACAATTGGTCTCCGGACTGGTTTGGAAATCCTTCCTCCTGTCCTACTGTTGTGGAGGCCTACACACACATACACACACAAAGCAAAGGTATACGTCTTGCGCTCAAGACTCTAGATGTGGCCGTGTCTGGTACAGGGACATCTACACACACAGGATGAGGACCTGTTAATTACGCATGCACAATATAATGTCAAGGTAGACATATACTTTACACATTGTAAGTTAAAGCTGTGCATACACATGTACATATAGCGTACAAATAGCATTAAGATGCTTAACTACACTATTATGCCTTTACTTTACACTTTGTTACAAATATAACAGAACAATAGACATACTGAAAGACACGAACAGGACACCGTACAATCATTACTAGAACACTTTTGACGAACTGTACATATAAATAACATATAAAGAAATATGAAAAATAATAAATCTCAAATAGCAAAACAGTTAAGGCTGACTTTGTTGAGAAATTCCGAAACTGGTTGTTTTAAGATATTTACCAGGTCCAGTCCAAAGACTATTTCTACCTACGTAGCTATTAATAGCTACCTAGGTATTTAAAGCTACCCAAAGTAACTATTTTTACCTACTTTCTGCTTTACTTGCATTTTGTGGCCAAATGCAGGAACGGCGCAACATGGTGAGCACAAAATCTCTTGATACAGTCACACTGAAGATGGATATGACAAATATTAGGCTAAAAAATAATTACTTCGTATATTATCAATTTTGCATAGAAACTAATGTAAAATTGCCGATTCAAGAAGTCATCATTTTGTGGCCAACATTTTGTTGTATTCATCATTAGTGTGACTGTATCAAAAGATATGGTATTCACCATGTTGCACCGTTTGGTCTTTGTGCCGTAAAATGCAGAAATTATAAAAAGTAGGTAAAAATAGCTACTTTGGGTAGCTTTCAATACCTAGGTAGCTATTAATAGCTACGTAGGTAGAAATAGTCTTTGGACTGGGCCTGTTTACAGTATTTACATTTCAATAAACAATAAAAACAAGGCTTACCTCAGAAAAGTAGGACACTACACACTGACAATAACAGCTAAACTATGGTGAAGTCTTCCATGACTATTTTATTGCAAAAAATGTACCAAGATCTAGAGAAGTCTAGGAACGTCCTTCTCTATCAGGACTGCCGTGTCCAACTGCCGCACGGACTCAAACTTACTATCAAGGTCCAGTGATCTGAGTCTTAAAAAGGGTTAAATATGTACAGAGTGGAAAACAGAGGCTCACCACAGGGTAATAGAATTTTGCCTGCGTGTTCAAATGTAGCAATTCAAATAAATTTAGATGTTAATGTGACAATACCTCCCGTTTTCCAAAAGTATGCAGTACTTTAAAACACATAAAAATCTAAAATGTTAGAAACAAAATCTGAAACATTACAAAAATCACACTTATTTACAAAAAATTATAAACGGCTCATGTAATCTGCCCCTATATTCTCTTTTCCCTTAATGGCTTGGATTCTAAATCGATATGGCGGGAGACTGAGTGTCCATCGCATAAGCCTAGGATTTGTGATCTTTGACTTGTTTAAATACACAACAGGACTATGATCAGTTTCTAGAACAAACTCTTGACCATATAAATACTTTTGAAATTTCTGAATTGCCCAAACAATAGCCAAACAGTCTTTCTCCAATGTTGCGTACGCACTTTCACACTCTTTCAACTTCCCACTCGCGTATGCTACTGGTAACTTTTGATCTTCTACACTCTGCAATAACACAGCCCCTAAACCTCTATCAGATGCATCAGTCTGAAGTATAAAAGACTCTTTTATGTTTGGTAACTTCAAAATAGGAGACTGAGTTAAAGAAGATTTGAAAGACTGAATTGCAATTTCATGACATTTTTCCCACTCAAGTTTGGTCGGACAACCTTTTCTGGTCATATCTGTTTACGGCAATGCAATGCATGCAAAGTTTGGAACAAACTTACGATAGAAGCCTATTAACCCAAGGAACGATCGTAATTGCTTTTTAGTTTCTGGTCGTGCTGCATCTTGTATTGCCTTGACCTTGTCCAACATTGGTCTCAGTTGTTCATTGCCATTTACATGACCTGGACAATTCAAACTAGGATAGGCAAATGAGCACTTACTTGGTTTAGCCGTTAGACCTGCACTACGTAGACGCTGAAAAAGTTTGTCAAGTACTTTGAGATGTTGTTCAAATGTCTTGGTATAAATGATTATGTCGTCAATAAAATTGTCAACATTTTCCATAACACTCAAAACTTTCCGCATCAATCGTGAAAAGGTAGCTGGTGTTGTAACTAAACCAAAAGCCATAACACAAAATTGAAATAACCCTTTACTTGTTCTAAAGGCTGTCTTGGGTTTTGATGCCTCTGTCAGTTTAATTTGCCAATAACCCTTCAATAAGTCAATTTTTGAGAAATGTTTGTGTCCTGCAAATTTTGCAAACATTTCATCTGCGTCTAATATTGGCTCCGCGTCAAAAATTGTCTGTCTATTAAGAAGCCAAAAGTCAATACAAAACCGATTGGTACCATCCTTCTTTTGGACAATAACTACTGGTGAACAATAAGGAGACTCAGACGGTTCAATGATTTTTAATTTTAACATGTCACTCACCTCTTTGTTAACTGTTTCTTCCAAAGAAAAGGGAACTGAACGTGTTTTGACATGTATTGGCTTATCACTTACCATGCGGATGTCATGTTCCAAAATATTTGACCTTCCTGGTTGGTCTTGTAGAACATCATCATACTTGGCTATGATACTCATCAACTTTTTCCTCTCCTCGGTCGATAGCAAACCATTGATATCTACTGCTGTGCCTTGGTCAGAACCTACTGTCGGATAATCGTCTAACTGTCCTTCCTGTGTTGTGTCTCCCACACAATCCACAAATGTAGCATTTACTGAACCAAATACACTTTCATCAGTCACAACAAGAACATTGTTACCTTGTGCTCTTTCGACATATTTCTTCAGGAGATTAATATGAAAGGTCTTTACCTTGCCATTCATTTTCAACTGATAATCTACACGGTTTACCTTTTTCACAACCTCAAAAGGGCCTTTCCATTGAAGTAGTAACTTGTTGTGGTCTGTAGGCATTAAAATAAGAGCTTTGTCACCTACCTTTAAAGATCTATTTCTATCTTTCTTATCGTAGTACTTCTTGCACCTGGTGGCAGATTTTTCAAGGTTTTCTCTGGCAAGCTGGGCCATGGACTGCAATCTCTCTTTCAGATCTAAAACATACTGATAAGTTGTTTTCACGTTTGGATCTTCTATTTCCTTAATACAAAGTTCTTTCAAAATAGCCATGGGACCTCGTACTAACCTTCCATAGACTAATTCAAAAGGAGAAAATCCCAAGCTTTCCTGCGGTAACTCTCTATAAGCAAAGAGAACTGCATTTAAATACTAATCCCAGTCCGTGGGCTTCTCTGCACAAAGTCGTTTCAAGATTTGCTTTAAGGTTCCATTAAAGCGTTCGACTAACCCATTACAGGAGGGGTGATAAGGTGTGGTTGTCCGCTGCCTCATAGAAATGAGTCGACTTACCTCCTTCATAAGAGACGACGTGAATTGAGTACCCATGTCCGTTAACATTTCTCTTGGTATACCCACCCTGGAGAAGATTTTCATTAGCGCCTCTGCAACGCTTCTGGATAACGGCTTGAATAATCTACTAGAGTAAGTATGTACCTGTTACCCTTTTCCGTGATTGGAGATAACGGGCCCAATATATCAACTGCAACTCGCTGAAATGGTACATCAATTAATGGCATTCGTTCTAAAGGCACTTTACTAACCCTACCTTTTTGAAGTGTACGCTGGCATATATCACAGGACTGACAAAACCGTCGGATGTCACTCAAAAGTCCTGACTAGAAAAACTCTGAGCTTACCCTGGTTATTGTCCGCTGAATACCTAAATGTCCTGCTAATAAAGAATCATGTGCTAACTTCATGACTAATGATCGAAATTTCTCTGGAACCACAAGCTGTGAAAATACCTTATTGACGCTGTCGTCATTCGCTACAAACTCTCGATAAAGCAATCCATTCTTTTTATACCATTTGACCTTACCGTTCTTCTTCTGATGAACAGTATTATGTTCTGCATAACCCCGAATCTTGGTAAGTGTTGGATCCTCCTCTTGTGCAGCCTTGACACTGCTGAATTAAATATCCCCTTAGATTCCAAAAAATCCCCTGTTGTCCCCCTGTCAGTCCCTGACATATTCCTGTCTCTCCCTGACTTTCTCCTATGATTCCCTGTCGTTGTTCCTGCTCTCTCTGTCCAGTCCCTGTCGTCCCCTGTCGTTGTCCCTGCCTTCCCTGTCTACTCCCTGTCGTCCCCTGACATTCTCTGATCTCACTGTCTAGTCCCTGTCGTTCCCTGTCGTTGTCTCTGCCTTTCCTGTCTTCTCCCTGTCGTCCCCTGACATTTATTTTGGCCAAGAAAAGGAGTTTAAAATATATTTTTGTTGTATTTAAGAGTGAAAAATGGTATAGTCTTGAAATCTTTATTAATTTATTTATTTTGGAAAATATAGACTCAGTAAAAAGTTAACACATTTTTAAATGCCTTAACTAGATCCCCTGTAATTTAGTCTCTATCACTTGTTCCAATGTGATTTTTTTTAGTTTGGTAGCATTTTGGGGGGAGAACGTCAGAGAATTGCATCGATTCTAAAGAAGAATTAAATTACCAATTTATTGCATCTTGTGATGCTAGACGGCATATACATTGTACTTTATGAACCTTTTATATATATCTATAAACTTTTTCATTTTTTATTTGATCTACTTTGAAACAACTTTGAGCGTAATAACTGTCTTTTTAAGAGAACTAGATTTAAACATATGGGAATACATTATCAAATCTATGCATGGGATTTTTTCCCCAAAGAATTAAATGAATAGAAAATAATTGAAAGGAATGATGTGTAAATGCATTAATAAAATAAATGTCTAAGAAATAAATAAAAATTATTAAATAAACTATTAATCTATTTTATTCATTTATTTTCTTATGTAAATAAATCTACAAATAGACTGAATTAAGAATGAATGAAAAAATAAATAGATAAATAAATAAATAATGAGAATTATATAAATTTATTCATTTATTTGTTTATTTTTTAATTTATCACTCATTTATATCCCCAAAATTTGATTGATTAGTTTTATTTTATTTATTTGCTGAAATATGCTACAAAGTATTTTATTAGCATATTAAAACGACTTTTTTTTATTTTAAGTCCATGATGGATATCAAAATAATCGTCTCATTATGCACAATATTAATCTGTCAATTAGATTTTTGATACACTGATTTGATTAAAAATCGGTTTTGAAAACCCTAACACGGTTCTGAAAGAACATCAAAGCAATTGATGTTAACCAGTAATTAACTCGGGGTACACAGTCATGACACCTATTGTCTTTTTCACTGACCGCTATACCTTGTTTATGTTGTGTTCAGAGCGACCGTGTACAGTTAGCAGCTGTTTGAAATAACATTTTCACTTTGTATGAGAACTTAATTTTTTTTTTCAATGAAAACAAAATAAAAGTATCAAAGAAACTATTGACGGGTAAAGATTGTGCATAATGAGGCGATTTTTTTGATATCCATCATATAAGTAAAATAATAAAAATCAGTTTTAATATGCTTCAAAAATACTTTGACACATATTTTATCGTAAATAGTTTTACATATAATAAGGCAAACAAATCGCATTTTCGGGTATTTGATTATTAAATTTGTTTGTATCGTCAATTTTAAAAATAAAAAAGGTTGTTTTTATAATAAATAAATAAATGCAGTTAATAAGTTTTTTTTTTAATATTTAATAACTTTTTAAAATCACTTATTGTATTGATTTTAAAAACTTAATTATTCCAAAATGCACCAGTACCCCCTGCTGTCTCTCTCTTTTTTCTTTTTTTTTTTACAAATGGTACAAAGTCAAATTAGTATTTAATGAATAAAACAGACTACAGCGAAATAAATACATAGTAAATAAATAAAATAAAATAAATGAATATTACAATAATTATTAATAAAATATCAATCTATTAATTTACTTTTGAAATTGAAAATACAAAAATATTAATCAATCATTTATTTCTGCAAGAAATTGTGTTTCTTTAGTTTTATTTTATCTAAACAGTTACAGTTAGTCATGAAGAATTAGTACCATCAAGAGAAAATTAAATGAAAGAAATGATATCTTTCTGATTAGAATAATTTTGATACGTAAAACTTCTTTTTTCATTGTATTTAGAGATATCAAATAACTATCACCCTCCAAAATTCGCTGAGACTATATAAATCAGGAAAATAATAAACACGAAGCTTTTAAAAAATAAAAGTTGAAATCAGGTACCGTGCGGGAGTGAACTTCCCCTGCTGACCTAGTTGTTTCTCTGGTAGGACTGGGATAACGGATGTCGAACAATACATAGAAAATTTAGTCACTTTGTAAAACAATTAACTTCAAAAGCTAAAAACATCAGTCATTATTTGGCATTGAATGCATTAAATGACAACTTCACTGTATCAACCGTAGAATTCTTGACATTCTTGCCTCATCAATTTATTTGTCATTATCGTGTCTTATGTGGGTATATCGTAACTTTATCAAAACAAGAATATAGGTAAAATATCACTTATCAAAAAGAAGTTTAAATGCAAGATTATATCAGAATTATTTTTCCCATCGTATTAATACTTAAAAAGAATTTTATTTGGTAATAACCGATATTTGCCCCCCAAACCAAACTTTGATGGATAAATATTTAATTATATTTTTATATAGGGGGGTATATGCTGACCTCAACGCACTGAATACTTCCATAAATAATGACGACATATGTACGAAATAATGTCAGAAACATGACGTAAATTTCAGTTTATTTTGAATTCTACAGAACAATGTGGATATTTCGTCGATATTTTGAGTAAAAGTCACTAGGCGCATGTGTGTTCAGGCTCAATATTTTGATATAATGTGTAGAATGATAATTTCAATGAAATATTTAAATATTGTTCCTGAACAAACTTGTGCTCTATAAATTTAAAAACTAAAATTGTTGAAATTTATATTCTCTCTTTTCAAAACGATTTTTTTTCATTGATCACTGTTTATCTTTTAGTCATATTTATTTTCTAATTACACTGTGAAAGTTGAAAACATTTCAAAATTATTGTAGATAATTCAAAATTTGTCATAAAAAAAGATCAAACAAAGTTATACCATTATTTTCAAAAGTCATTGATATAAAAAACAAATGACAATTTTACTTTTTATGCAATATCCCACGAACAATGAAAATGTAAACATTTAATTTACCCAGAAAACTTCTTCTGCATTAAAAAGAAAAAAGAAATCCTAAGTCTCTTAAAAGATCATCAGAATACATTTTTTCATGATTTGAATTTGATTTAAAAAGCAGGTTTGAGTTTCTTCTAAACAATATTTATGTAGTTTTTTCAATGATGTTTTCTGACAAACACTAAAAATTTATTGCGACTTAATCCGCTTTTCTGCCGAGCCTTTTTTAATTAAATATGATGATTTTTTTTTTTCAAAGCATCTGCCTCTGACGTCTCGGATTTCCAGGGTTTTGTTTCTCATACCCTCTTTCAGTTATGCACAAAAAGTATTTTGAAATTGACCATCCTTTGAAATCATCACTGTTTTCATTAAGAAGTGATTTTATGTGACAAGGCACCTGATCACAGTTTTGATATTTCAATGTTAGTTCTTCCCTAAACTAGTTTTCGCCCTATGCACGTCTGCGCTTTCTACGTTGTCGATATCCCCTCATTTCACAATAAAATCAGTTGTTTATGTTTGTGAAGAGGGTGTAAACACAGTATCATGATTAAGAGGCCTAAGTCAACCTATGCACCTGAATACAACCCTGAAATGTCAATGAATTTGCATTCAATGCCCTACTAGCAGATCAGTATTGTTCAAAGATTTCTTAACTTTCAAAAATTTCTAGAAAAAGAAACTGAACCAGTTGAGAGAAAAAATATTCATTTTTTTTATCCTACATAGCAAAGTTCTACCATTAGTGTTGATTGGACATAACATATTTTTTCAATACATAAGCGTTTTATTTTAAGTTGTCAGTGTAACACATTATGTTTCACACGAATTAGAAAATAAAAAGTTAACATCAGTAAAAATAAAAATGTTAAAATCCCCATTTTTCTCACAACCCCATAGGTTTGAAGAAAGCTTACATGATATAAACAGGTTAAAACACCAGACGTGTTAGTCTTTTGCACATCTTGTAACGATTCAGAGCAAAAGTTGTAAACTTGTTTTATTACTTGACAAAAATGAACAGAAATTCCAGAAAATCTGCCAAAAGCACTTAACTCTATGATTAAAAAGATTGGGGAAAAAAATCTCTGTCTGCTTTTTGAGTTAAATATGTTGATCTCATTAAGACTGTTCCAAAGTTCAGGTTCACAATTTTAAGCTTACCTAATGATTTGATTACTGGCTTTATGTGTCGTATGAAATGAATTTAGGAGATAACAAACGTTTATTTGTTAAGATATATTCAGTGTTACTTATAATTAGGGAAAGCAATTTGTAACTGGTTGATCGATTAATCGGTCGCAACGATACTAAAAGGTTAGAAAATTCGTAATCGCTTAGTAGAAAAAAAATAAGATATATTTAAATTTGAACGCGGTTTCCTTCAAATTCCGCTGCATAGATGTTTATTTAATGTCTTCAGAATCTTAAAATTAAAGATATTTGCAGATAATTATATAAGTTCTCCAGATTGAGATCGCAGGGGTAATTGGTCAATGCGCAAAGTATTAGTTTATCTTCTTAAAACATCATACCCAGATAGTCCAGTTATTTTTAATGAAATGAAAAACACCTTTAAGTACTTTTATTTATGGTATGTCTATATTTAACCATTATCTGTTAAATTACATTATTAGAAAGAATGTTGCAAATATTGTTCATAAAGTGAGAGTTCAGACACAGTTTTGATCATGTTGACAATGCAGCATTAACTTCTTTAATATCTGTGTTGAGGAATTGTCCCTGTTTAGTTTCTGAATCTTTTCTTTTTATTTTTCTTCTGTTTTCGTGAAATAAAAATAAAATATACTCTTGTGTACATAAAATTCCCCGATCAAAATAATATGCAGAATCTAACTTCGAAATCTTTTTATAGCCTCTTGTATACATAAAAGAAAATGTAAAAATGTATATTTGATACGACTAACCGGTTAATCGGTCGAAACATTTTGCGGGTAACCAATTAGCAATTCTGCAATTGATTGCCATCCCCACTTATACATGTAATTATCAAAATTACCATACTTCCGTCATTGAACATCGGTCTAATACTAAGAACAGCTCGAAGTTTTCATCTTCTTTAAAAACATTTTTAGCTGTCAAGCACTCCAATAAAATTCTTCTTTCTTAATTAACTTCACTGTTATTCGTACAGTTGAACAATTTTCTTCTGTCATGGACTAATGTATTTGAAAATATTGTTATTCGAGCCTGTTGTTTTATTTTGTCTTTTACAAATCTAGACATATTTTAAATAAAAAGAGATGAAATACCATGTCTACCATAACTTCATTTAAACATTTTGCTTTATTTATCAAGACAACAACAATATGAAACCTTGCAGCAAGAAATGGAGTCGATATGATTTGAACTCTAAAGAGAGATCTTGAAAAAGCTCAACAAATAGCAAAAACAAATATGAATAAACGTCATAAAAAATCCCGAAAATAACAAACTGAATGTTGCATGTTTTATGCTTTACAATTCAAATACGTTCATGTAATTTTGTTCTATTGACTATTATATGAATTGTTTTTACGGACATTGGCGAGGTTCCAGACTTCAGTATGGAGGATTTTATGCTTAATTCTGGTTCGTTTAACCAATCAAACCTTCCTCTTTAGGTGTTTTTTTCACAATGCTCAATGTATTTCCTATGTAAAATGTTGATAAACATGATCTACATTATTTTTAACCATACGACGTTACAATAACCCATATATTGAATAGACTTTTTGAATAAAATACATTACTGTATCCTTATCTACGATAACTTGTGTGTTTATTTTGGCTGAATTGCAAATATAGAAACAAGACACGGAAATTCCAGCACTCTCCTTTTATTTTTAAAAGTTGCTTCCTTTCTAATTATTATTCAAAATAATCAAGAGTTTCGATCATGTAATTCACGTTATTGGAAACAAATTATAATAAATATTGATATACATATCATGGATTTATTATAACTTTTATTCGTAGTAACTAAACTGTACCTCATCCCATTACCTAGCTTTCACCACTTTCAGCATATATAGCTTCTTTGCCCTTCCATTGAGCAGTGAGGGATCTTTTTCATGCCAGTGCCTACTACGACACGGTACGTCAGTTTATACGGTCTCATCCAAAGGACCGGTCTCTGTGTCCCACAATGGGATTCGAACCCGAGACGTAAGGATCGATTCCTTACTTTGCTACCCTAGAGCAGACGCTCATAACACTGCGCTGTATTTAATAATGAGTAAGAATTTGTAGGAAATTAAAAACAATATAATCCTAATAGATTGATTGTATGCTGTTTATCAACCCTCTCGAGAACTTTTCAATCATATGGAGACGTCATCATACGACGGTGAAAAGCTTCAAATTTTGACATTTACTCGGCTTTCAGGGCCATTGAGCAGTGAAGAATTTTTCTCGTGCCAACGCCTGCCGAGACACGGGACCTCGGTTTTTTGAAGGTCTCATCCGCAGCTCCCAAATTCTTCGTTGTGAATTAAACGTTTGTCTAATTGAAATAAGTATAAATATTACACGCCATATATTTGATTTGCAAATGTCTTGGTGTCTGAACAAAAACCAAAAATGACCTTCTTATCCGAAAACCAATTTTTCAGACATGCATTGCGTGCCCTTTTTTGCCTAGATATATATGCGTTGCTAATTACCGATGATGGTCCCTTAGTTTACACCATAAACAGTCTCCCAGTAAATAAATCAAATACTATGCAGCGATTGACTATTATATCGCCTGCTAGTCATCCAATGCATTGGTGCCCATACCCAGACAACCCAACTTCCGGTTGCCCCAATTCTGTGGAACGACATTGAAAATGTGGTGTGGTGTTTACTTAATGGATTGGCTATCTCAAGTGAACATTTTTATGTTTACTTATCTATTGCAACATTTTTTTTCAGTCGAGGAAAGAATATTGATTTTATTGTTTTAATTTTTTTTCTTCAAATCTTTCCAAAGGAACCCCCTGAAGACACTACACTGTCTCTTGTATCACACTATTCTGGGATCAAATGTCGCAAATGGTAATTTTTTGATTTTCGAATTAGTACAAACATAAAAAACACAAATGCAAAGAACAATTTAGAAATATATCACTCTAAATTAGTATGGATAACATTTTCACGTTTTCTATGAAATAGTTTTTTCATTATTCATTATTATTATAATTATAAATTATTCTGAAGTCATTTTCATAAAAAAAAAATTAAATCGGCATTTATCATTATTTATTAAGGAAACATCCAAAAGATATTTCAATAAAGTCCTCATGCATATATACTGAGCAAAATAAGTTTAGCAATTTAGATATTTAGTATATCAAGTAGAAAAAAATTGACCCATAATTTATAATGTAGTTGAAATGTTAAATGTTCTTCGTATAACAAAAAAAGCAATGTTTTAGTTGAATCCAAGACGATTAGTGTTTGCCCCTGCGTTGCTTTATTGTTGATGACGTTGAGTAGGTGATAGTGCTTTGAGAGGTCTTTGAGCTCGAACAATGGCTGAACGTAGCCTGTTTCCTACAAATTGCCCGCATAACTTCACTCCAGTAACACGGCAAAACTCTTCTGCAACTTATGGAGCAGCAATAAAAATGTAACGTCTCGACGTTGTAACAGTTAAACGGTCATTGATAACAGTTGTTTTTCGCGGACGTCCTAAGTGCTGGCCATTGATTACGTGTTCAGTCGTTCGGAATCAGTTCGAAAGTCGGCATTTGGTGGACTGATGCAAGCAAAAGTGTTCAGCGACATCTTTTTTGCGAGTTACCAATTGTTAGCATCCCTATAGTCATTTAACGTTATTTTCGGAAAGTCCTGGTGTTTGCAATTTTTCATCGGTTTTCTTTTACAACCATGCTCAGACGGTTTTTCTAGTAAAAAATTGTTCCCGGATCATGTGCGTTCGAGCGTAATCTTTTGTTTTATTGAATTGTCACAACGTTGGATGAAGCGGTTTCTGTGTGTCAAATTAAAAAATGAACTCTGTCGTTTGTTATCTTTATCTCTATTGATTTTAAGAAGAAGCATAATAAAACAAAAAAAGAAAAATATTTTTAAATCATACATACGGAAAAGAAATTGCTAAACTTATTTTGCTCAGTATACATTACGTTCAATATTTCATAGGGAAAACGATTTTCTGGCAATTTCACAAATAGAAAGTTGTCAATATGGCTGATTAAGTAAATGATGGTAATCATGTTCACCCTAATACTATTATTAAGCTTAACTTCTTTGTAACAAGATATACAAATGAATATAATTTATCAATAAATATCTATGTTCTAACTTGACCTAATACGGTATAGTTCAAGTGGGTATAAGTTGCTTTGTTGTATATGCTGGCCTTTACAAATGTTTTTAAATAAAACACAATACATAATAGTATTTTGTACAAAATAAGAAAGGATTTTATACTACTAGATTTTTTCTTACAAAAAGTAATAGGATATTATCTTTAAAAAGGTAATTTAATCACAACTAGCAAATTAAAATGGAAACGAAATGTTGTTTTAAACATTCAGTAATCGACACAATAAAAACGACAAGATAGGCTAAGATCCCTTTTTGTTCCCCTTGTTTGGGGTGTATAATAGAATGATGCAACAATTCATCAATACAAAACCTGTTGACACCCCTGCCTCAAAAAGAGTAATGGGTCTAAGTTACGGGAGACAGAGTGCAAAGCAGGTCAAAACACTATAGAATCATGGGGATCAATGGTCCCCAATTTCATGGGTTACCCTTTTTATGCATTTATCCCCAGCTTGTATCCATTCGTATAGAAAAATACTGATGATATAGGGCTAACAGTGTATTTAGTTATTTTTACGTCTATAATATCATCTGTTCGACTGTATTACAATCAATGATAACAGTAAAGTAATGAAAGAAAGTCACGATACATCTAGAATCCAGATTATGTTTTCTCATTTACGGGACATAGAAATTATAAAACTGCATGAAATCATCCCATAATTATGCAATGATATTAATTCTGCCCAAAGCTTTTGCTGATTAAATCTAAAGATAACGACAAGTAATTAAGCACAAATGTCACTTAAAACAAAACAAATTTGGATTACAGCAAAAAGTACAACATGCTACGGAAGCCCAATAGTGCAAACCAAAAATATATAAAGAAAAAACGGAATTTATATATAAAGGAAAACCAAAAATATATAAAGGAAAACCAAAAATATATAAAGAAAAACCAAAAATATATAAAGAAAAATCAAAAATATATAAAGAAAAACGGAATTAATATAAAGAAAAACGGAATTAACATAAAGAAAAACGGAATTAATATATAAAGGAAAACCAAAAATATATAAAGGAAAACCAAAAATATATAAAGGAAAACCAAAAATATATAAAGGAAAACCAAAAATATATGAAGAAAAACCAAAAATATATAAAGAAAAACCAAAAATATATACAGAAAAACGGAATTAATATAAAGAAAAACGGAATTAATATATAAAGAAAACGGAATTAATATATAAAGAAAAACGAAATATATATATAAAGAAAAACGGAATTAATATAAAGAAAAACGGAATTAATATATAAAGAAAACGGAATTAATATATAAAGAAAACGGAATTAATATATAAAGAAAAACGAAATATATATATAAAGAAAAACGGAATTAATATATAAAGAAAAACGAAATTAATATATAAAGAAAAACGAAATTATTCCATTAAGAAAAACGAAATTATTAAAAGTAGAAAAACTTCAACTAAAATACGGAATTTATTGAGGTGCACGGTATGGGTATGAACCCATAAATCATTAGTGCACCGCGTCTGATAGACCTGATTTTGTTTCGACAATAAACAAGCGTGGTGTTTGCCTTTACATTCACCTTTTCCTATATCGAAAACACATCCATTACAATACATGAATGGGGAGAATTTAATCTTTAATATCTAATTGCACAACTATTTAAGAAAACATGAACTTTAAGATTCCGTTGTTTACAACATTTAACATTCAGGAATCCCTTATCCATTATTCAACTATCGCACAATATATTCATTAAAAATGTCAAATAATACGTTATCGATCGGACTTGGGTTTGTTTGACATTATAAAAAAATTGTTTGAAGAGAACAGGTGCAAAAAGTAAAACAAGTCAAAGTGGTTACAAGTAGATTTTAATGATTGTTTACTATATTAGAAATAAAGCAAATCACCTTCAGTTGATTCTTTGATTTTAT
Source organism: Saccostrea cuccullata (assembly GCF_032062105.1). Lineage (NCBI taxonomy): Eukaryota > Metazoa > Mollusca > Bivalvia > Ostreida > Ostreidae > Saccostrea > Saccostrea cuccullata. The sequence goes on along the minus strand of NW_026926086.1, from coordinate 123,615 downwards.
CAACGCATAATTAGAGGTGATGTATTGGCTACTAAGTACTTGCTCTCACATATTATAAATGTCCAACTCTCAATATGTACTATTTATGAGTCAGTGGTACTATAGTTCTCGCTCTCATTTATTTTAAATGACAAACTCTCAATTTGTGTATTTATAAGTCGGTGACAATGCACACACTTGTAAATAACAAATCCCACAAAGTAATGAAATTATTTTTCTAATAGTTTCAACAATCTAAGATTTATGGGTACACAGATTCGGACGCAAGGTTTAGTTCGTGGGAATCCAGTAATACGATACGCAAGGTCGTGACCTTCTAGCTGAGCTCTAATGGGCTTCTACAAAGCCCAATAGTGCAAACCAGAAATAAATAAAGAAAAAACGAAATTATTAAATAAAGGAAAAACGAAATTATTAAATAAAGAAAAACGAAATTATTATATAAAGAAAAACAAAATCATTAAATAAAGAACAAGAGGCCCATGGGCCCAATCGCTCACCTGAGCACTGTGGCTAGGAAAAAATATACAAATTGGTTTATTATTAAAAAGTTTAAATCCAAAACCAATGACCAATCATGGCTTTGGTATTATTTAGAACATGAATTTTTAAAGAATATTCCTATATATGTCTATGTAAAACTTTATTGGTCATTGTGGCTCGCCCCCCCCCCCATCCCAGGATCATGATTTGTACAAACCTGAAACTGCACAAGCTGAGGATGCTTTCATATAAATATGACCAATTATGGCTTTGCAATTCATTAGAAAAAGATTTTTTTTTTAAATTCCTATATATTTTATGTATAACTTTGGTCGGCCATTGTGGCCCCGCCCTACCCCCGGGGGTAATGATTTGAACAAACTTATATCTACACTACCTGAAGATGCTTCCATATAAATATGATCAATTATAACTTTGCTATTCTTGAGAAGAAGATTTTTAAAGAATTATCCTATATATTTCTAAGTAAAACTTTGGTCGGCCATTGTGGCCCCGCCCTATCCCCGGGGGTCATGATTTGAACAAATTTGAATCTACACTACCTGAAGATGCTTCCATATAAAGATAATCAATTATAGCTTTGCTATTCTTGGGAAGAAGATTTTTAAAGAATGTTCCTATATATTTCTATGTAAAACTTTGGTCGGCCATTGTGGTCCCGCCCTACCCCCAGGGGTCATGATTTGAACAAACTTGAATCTCCACTACCTGAGGATGCTTCCATATAAATATGAACATTTATGTCTTTGCAATTCTTGAGAAGAAGATTTTTAAAGAATTTTCCCATATATTTCTATGTAAAACTTTGGTCGGCCATTTTGGCCCCGCCCTACCCCCGGGGGTTATGATTTGTTCAAACTTAAATCTACACTACCTGAGGATGTTTCCACATAAGTTTCATCTTTCCTGGCACAGTGGTTCTTGAGAAGAAGTTTTTTAAAACATACCATCAAATCTTCATTAATTCCCAATTATCTCCCCTTGAATGAGGGCGTGGCCCTTCATTTGAAGAAACTTGAATTCCCTTTACCCAAGGATGCTTTGTGGCAAGTTTGGTTGAAATTGGCCCAGCGGTTCATGAGAAGAAGTCGAAAATGTGAAAAGTTTACAGATGGACAGACAGACGACGGACAAAATGTGATCAGAAAAGCTCACTTGAGCTTTCAGCTCAGGTGAGCTAAAAACGAAATTATTAAGTTAAGATAGCATCGTTGATAAGTTTAACAAAACAAAACGTGAGGATAAGGGTTCCAGTCACGCGTGGTTCATTCCACAGTGAGTGTGTCTTCAGCGCCAGACATGGAAATGCTGGACGAAGAATTTTAGAAATGTCCACAAGAAGAACAAAATGCCATTTTAGAAATGTGTTCTTGTATTGCGACGTCCTTATGAAATGAGGGGAATGTAGAAGTAAAAATATCCACGAAGTAATCAAATCATCCTCGTTTTTGTTTCAACAACCCGTGATTTATGAATATACAGATGGGGCGCTAGGCTTATTCCGGAGGGAATTTTTTAATACGATACGCAAGGTCTTGACCTTTCAGCGATTCAAGCGATTTGAATTGGATGTCATTGATTTCAATCAAGCAGAAACAGCCACCCTCATGATCCTCTATCCGTAATGCTACACATCAACAAATTACGTATACCGCTGAACAATTATTGACAATTTACTTCAAACATTAGACTGACGTATTTGTTTCAGTTGATGTTTTCTCTTTCTCCCTCACTCTCCTTTTTATTTAATAATTTCGTTTATCTTTATTAAATAATTTCGTTTTTCTTTATATATTAATTCTGTTTTTCTTTATTTATTAATTCCGTTTTCTTTATAAATTAATTTCGTTTTTCTTGATATATTAATTCCGTTTTTCTTTATATATTAATTTCGTTTTTCTTTATATTAATTCCGTTTTTCTTTATATATTAATTCCGTTTTTCTTTATATATTAATTCCGTTTTTCTTTATATATTTTTGGTTTTTCTTTATATATTTTTGGTTTTTCTTTATTTATTTTTGGTTTTCCTTTATATATTTTTGGTTTTCCTTTATATATTTTTGGTTTTCCTTTTATATATTTTTGGTTTTCCTTTATATATTTTTGGTTTTCCTTTATATATTAATTCCGTTTTTCTTTATATATTCACTACTGTTACTAAAAAGCACTGAGAATCCAACAAAACCCTGAGGAAGTACTGAGTGGTACTGAGCCCGGTACTGAGAAACTGAGGAGATCCTGAGTAGCACTGAGGTTTTCACTGTGCATTCTGTTGTGCTACTGAGGAGCACTGAGGTTAGCACTGTTGCTACTGTGGAAGTACTGAGGGGTACTGAGGTTTGTCTGAGGGAACTGAGCTGGTACTGAGTAGCTCTGAGGTTTAAAACTGTGGCTACTGAGGTAATCCTGAGTGACACTGACGCTTTTTTTTCAAAAACTTGCTATTTTTTATGAGTTTAAGTGTAATCTAATGTTCAAAATTCTATATTTTTAAACCCTTTTCAAATCAAAATGTGTAGGTTCAAGTATCTTGAAACTCCCCGTCGACAATAAAACTGAAATTCGCCTCTTGTTCATTTAATTAATTAAATTATTTGCGTACTTTGTTTGGAATTTTCAAAAGGATTAAGTGTTCTATGCATATTTTATTAAGAAATTTTGTATCTAATTTATTTGTTTTTGATATCAACCAATTAATTATAAAAATAAAGTATATTTGAAATCTGGTTTTTCAAAATTTATCCAACCAATGTTAAACATCATGATAAATAGTAGTTTCCGTCTAATAAATCTCGATCTACACCTGAAAATTTGATAGGTTACGTATTTGTTGTGCAAATAAAGATGTCTTTAATGTTAAATTTTACATATAATTTGAAAATAAACATGGTATTTACTAAAAAATTTTAAAATTTCTATGTGCTTGCATAATAAAATGAACACCGACAGCGGAAAATAATACCGGTTTATTTTGCTTTAAGTCCGAGTTTTATTTCAAAGAAGTTTCATTTACTATTTATTTAGCACACGCGCACATGATTAAAGAAAATCAGGTGTAAAGATTGAATACTCATTAATTTAAACAAAAAAGTAGTTAGAATAATTAGGGGAGCTCTATGTTAAAGTACATGTATATACTAATATACGTGTAGGTCCCTGGTTAAACACGTGGCGCTAAAATTTGATAGCAGTCATGTAGTTACTGAGAATTATAATATGATATCTAATAATGCAATTGTCTTTTTTTGGGGGGGGGGCGGTTGTCTGTCAATCAGACTGATAGCAAGTTCACTTAAATCATAATTATGTTCATCGCTTAATTCACATGTACCGGGAATTTATCGTTGTCATATGTTTGCTTATAGACATCAAATTCAATAAATGAAAATAAATTTGAACTCCGCCTAAAAAAATCTATCTTTTATTTATTTTTACTGGTTCTAATTACGCTGCAATATTTATTCGCTGTGATAATGTCCTACTGCCGATCGGTTAGTGTACAGCAATAATAATGGTCACAAATGATTCAGTAGACTCCCTGCCTTTTATAAATATTGATATCCGTTTACAGGAAAATGAATTACTCACTTATGTTCAACTTAAAATGTGCCTTTTATCTTCCTTTCATTTTGAAAAATAACTACGCTACCATCAGATTTATATATATAAAAAAACTCTTGACAAGCCATACAGTGAACTCTTTTATTTATTTTATTTATTAAAAATAATTAATCGGAAACAATTATTTAGTAAATAATTGTGTACATGCAATGCATTTTTTTAATTAAAAGAAGACTTAGTCAAACACAGCACCATATTCATGAATATTAATATGAATATTGTACACCAACGGCAGCGCTTTGAAGTACTACACTGGCGTACTACACTGGTCCCAACTGGTAACGGAACCTCTGTGAAGTACTACGCAAATGGAAGCTCTGTGAATTGCGCAATGCAGTAGCGAGAAACAAGACAATAGGTGTCACTTCAATATATACACAGACGGGCACCTACCGGATATCACTAGCAGTCAGTTACGCAATGTTGACCCAACATGTAGACTCAGAGGACACCCTCAGATCAGCCCGGCCCCTCTTTTTCATTCGGTCTCACACATTTTAAAGAAATCTAATTATTAAAAACACAGAAAATTAAATTTTTATTAGATTAAATGTTCGATGCATTTATAATTATTTTCTATATAATCCAACTGGGTTCTCAAACTATATCTATTTATTTATTAATTTTATTTTTGATACATCATGTATTTTTATCTCTACTAATCAGATCTGTTATAAACAAATATCTAAAATTACAGTGTTCGTAATTAATTAGACGTTTCTGTAAGCGATAGACATTATAGTTCATTATCCCAAGACCCCCCTTCAAAATAAAGAAATAAACCGAAAGAATCAGAAAGAAAAACTAATTAAAAGATTTAATATGTTACCAAAAATAAAAAAAAAAAGAAAAGAGAAGTTAAAAAGGACACGAGGCTTGTATGTTCTTTTATAATTGCCTTTAATGTTACATCAAGTATACAGTATTAAGTGTTTGGAATTAATTTGTTGAATGTACAAATTTCTCTTCAACAACCTTATACATGTATGTACGATGTACTTAAAAAATTGTCAGAATTCAGAATTTATTTTCTCTCAATTCAATTCAGGAAAGGTCGCGTGATTCACTGTTGTAAACAATCGGAAGTCACCGTAAATTTCGGACATAAGAACGAGCATCAAAATACATTATTTTCAGTGATGGTTTGGTAAAGATTCTTAACCGGCGATAATTAACGGCATATCATTTTTTGTCACAGATACTAGTATTTGTTCTTGAACTAGTATGTAATATCAGTAAATGGACAGTTAAGGGCCTAGTAGTAATAGAAATAAAAATCACATGTAGTATACGAAAAGCATAAAAATTTGAAAAAAAAAACGCATAGTAGTTTAATGCAGTCCTACGTGTATTGTACAACCATCTGAGATTTACGGCAAATTTACAAAGTGAATGAAAAAAAAACTATACATTCCAATTTAAGAAAAAATTAGTATGACCTGATTGTTGGCAAGCGAATTTATCTATCCATCGATTTATTTGATAAGACAGTTCTCGAAAATAATTAAGTAATATTACGAGGTTAATCCAGTGAAAATTAATTTTGAACAATAGCTTTTGTAATTATCGACTTTTTTGTAAAGGGGAGGACGTTCTTAGTTTTCAGAACTTGTTTCCGATTCTTTCTTGTAACATCTAAACAATAAAATATTTTTAAAACAAGCCAAGCGGTAACTTGATATGAAATCTGACATTTCAGGTAGTAAGTACATGAGCACCTAATCCCATGCTTGCAGAGAATCACGTGCTGAACATAATTATTCATGTGACCTTGACATAAAATTAAAATAGAATTTAAAAAAGTAACAAATGAATGAAATGACAGACCGTGTAAAGTATCGCTTGTACATTTACATGTAAGTCGTATATCATTTTTATAAATTACTATAATCACATCAAACAGAACAAAATGACTACCGGTATTATACATTGTCAATAAACTGGAGGAGGGGGGGGGGGGTACTGCATGACTGACGCAGGTCTGCACAATGTGTATATCATGCGCGGCATAAAAGTCAGAGTTCAATGCACCAAAAACTTTACCTTACACGTGTTCATTTTTACATTTTCAAGAGTCAAAGAGAAACAATTCGTAATTAATGTACAGTGTATATTCACTCGCACAGCAAGATTTTCATACACTTGTGGTAATTGAACTGTTGTAATTGCATTAATATATTTTACAGATTTAATTGGCGAATGCTTAAAAGATTTAATCTCTATCTGTATTATGCATAATTGTCATGGAAGAGTTTTCATTTTGAATTGAAATGTAAACCTTTCAATTAATCAATTAAGTACATGTATGTAATTATAATGCTGACAATCTATAAACCTACGCAAAGCTGTGTACCTATAAATACCGGTAAATAATATGACTGTACATAAAGTGTTAATGAAGGGGTTGGGGGTATTTTCCTGATAATGTATTAGAAATTTAGAAATAGAAGTCAATAAGCTAGAAAAACTTTTTCTTCACTGTTACGAATGCAGTACATGTTGCATGTACGGAATTTCGATGTACATTTTGTATACATCTGTGAACGCATGTAGCTCATCAATATTATAGCTAACTTTTTTTATGATTGACAGTCGGTATACATTACTTATTGATCTTGACTTGGGTAGATTATTGCGGTGTTGACACTTAATCGCCAAACACTCGGACAGCATCGAATGTCGGACAGTTTTCTCTTTCAGAATAAAATCGTTTCTAAATGTGTATTTTTCTTTCAGTATCTCCGTCTACAGGATGTTTTTGGTTGTTTCGTACATATAAAGTCGTGAAATGTATCAAATTTGTAGGATACAAATACACCTCATGGATCCGGATAAAATTCGCATACACACCGAGCGCGCACCTGTCGACAGTGACCTAGTTATCCTTGGCGAAATCTTCAGTTTGTCGTCGGTACTCCGTGATTGACAGTATATTTTGTGATTAAATCATACTTATACATGATAAATATTAATTATTCCCATAATAATAACTTTATGGTGGATATTTATTTATTACACCATGAAAATTAAACTGTCCGACTTTACATACTCGGTCATTTAAAGTCGGAGAGAGGATAATTTAAAGTCGGACAGCACATTATATTGAATAAATTCTATTTTGATTGTCATATTTTAAAAAATTAGAACAATTCATTATTATGTTATTAAACATACTGGCAATTTAAGAGTATTTAAGCTTTTGTAAATCAAATTCTGCCGATTCGCTGTAACTTTTTGGAAGGAAGAAATAAAAAAAAAAGTGTTTTACCACTTACCTGATACATGTAGAAATTGTTTCATTTCAGAAAAAAAAAATGAAAAACACGTGAAGCAAAAACGATCTCATTAAATTTTAACAGCAACATACTGATATATTACTGCAGAGAAATGAAACACTGTATACATAAACCGAGAAAAATAAAAGAAGGGGAAAGAAAGAGAAGAAAAAAATCTATTGAAAAATAAAGTAATGTTTTTTTTTGTGGCTTTATTTGAGTTTCATGTTTATAACTGATCACTCATTCAGGAAAAAAGAAAGGTTTCTTTCTTGAAAATTAAATAAGTTGCAGATTACTGATTCTAATGTAAAGATAGTAGGGTATATAGTTTTCTGACTATAACCATTTATATAAAATGGGATTGATTTTACAAAAAAAAAATTCACACGATAACCCATCGGTTTATAGATTAAAGATCGCAAAATACATGCACTATATGCTAATTTAAATTTCTTGGTATATAAATGGAAAAATCGAAATAATCCACACGATTATAAAGTATATTATACATAAAATAACTAAATTTTCACAAATCTTTTCCTGGGCACATGGTATCATTTTTCTAAGCTGGGGAGGGGCTAGAAAATTAAATTTAAAAAAATCATTTTACCTGAGTGAAGAAAGAGAACGACAAGAAAGAAGAAGTGGGTAATGGTCCAAACTCAAAGAAAATTCTATTTTGGAGGTTAATGGGAGGATACGTTCCATTTGATTACATCTTTCAAAACCGAATTTTATTCATATATATTACCAGATTACCCTGATTTGACGGTAATAAAAAGGTAGAGGTGGGACAAACAGCCTTTTAATGAACTTGAATTTTCAATAGTTTTAAGTAAATGTTTTGGGGGAAAGTGAGGGGTCAGCCCCCACCCCACCCCCTGATACTTTGTGCATGCTCTACTACGATTTAACACCTAAAAATGAAGTATATTGGACTTTAAATACCAAAACTAGTATCTGTCCGAGTTTAAATTCTACATGTCCGACTTTCACAGTCGCTGTCCGACTTTATCAGCCTTTGCCTTTCCGTGTTTGGTTTTGAATTATAGCATTAGAAAGCTTTTAATCAATGAAAATTAAGAATAGACAGAGGGTAAAAACATCATTATATGCGACGTAAAACTTTCCGGTTATGTGTTACGAGTTTGGAGCGCGTACCTAAGGTGCATACAAGAGGGTCCAAAAAAAGCATCCGACTTTCACTTTACCCGGGGGGGGGGAGGTATAGGAACTTCAAGTTGTATAATCTGTGGATGAAAATCGTAATATTTGTATGCATCAAGACATTATCGTTAATATGTGTAGAAAACTTGATGTGAAAATTTAATTTAAATCAAACATTAACGTAGATTTCCTTAATCAATATATTCGTATCTGCGTAACAAAATATCATCATCTTTTAAGTTGATGAAAATTCAAACACAAATTGTGAATTCAATACTTTATGTACCCCAGACATGATTAGAAATTTAAGATACGCCAGGACTGATATTACAATCTGATAGAACCTCAGGTTTTTTTTTTATATAATTCCAAAAAAAGAAATAATCTTTATTAGATTCAGATAAAAATGCTTTAATTTTTCAAGTGTAAAGAACTTTCCTGTTAAATCAGTATTGCCCGCAAAAAAAGAAATAAAATAAAATTCCCCCATAGAATATATGTTTAGTTTAATCAATATTTTGTGTCTAGTCTAGATTAATTTTATTAAATTTTTAATCAACCTTTATTAATGAAGACCAGCAATCTCTTTGTAAGGATGTTATGCAAGTGGTGTGTATACACCATTTAACACAGCCAAATGTCACCCCTGGGCTGAAAACCCTCCCAAATCACATAGAATATACAAAACATACACTAACACAGTAGCAGGTGTCTTCGCGACACGTGTCCCCACTTGTGACACGTGCAGACAGGTGCCCGTGACTACAAGGGCATCGCATTGATTGAAACTTACATGATTAATTTGCGATGATTTTAATTTATGTTTCTATGAAATAAGCTTCTCTATATCAATTTCTATTTAATTTCATACATGTAATACAATTTTGTCGAAAATAGAATATTGAAAGTGTCAATTTAATTGAACTTTGCTTTGCAGAATACACAGATTTAAACTAGCTGACAAATTAACTTCATGATAAATTTAAGTCAAATCTTTCGATATCTTTTTTCAAAATATGCATTGTCACGAAAATGCTTTTTTAAACTAATTAAAACATAATTATATTAAGACAGAACTTTCAATTACACATTGTTCTGATGTTACGATCCAAATGTTTGCCCTCAAGTTCCCTGGAAAACCTGTAGTCCTCTTTACTCTATATCATAAGCATATGTGGTAATTATAAATGTGCAATTGGGATCGTTTAAAGAAAACAAAAATACAACGCAGTTAAAATTAGATATCAAAGCAAAATACCCCCCATTATTAGATAATTGTTTTGTACTAGCTTAGCTTAAAAAGAACTCTTTTTTTCCCCAGAAAATGAAATTACCAGTAAAAATATGAAATATTTGGAAAATCAAGGAGTTTTGAATACTCCCGCACTTTACTGCAACATTCAATTTTAACACATAAAATGAAATGAGATTAAAATAAGATCGACACACACCATATCAAATAGATGAGCATATCAAGTATTTTCAATTCATGCGTCTTTACAAAGAAATTATGTGTAATATATATTTTAACAATTCTATTTTCTAAAAAAAAATATTACCTAGTGTAGTAATATTTATTGTTACAGACAATAATTGCTAACTCGACAAATGCATGCAAACGTTTCTTGAATATTAGACTTGAGAATATGAAAATAGAATGAAAGATATGCACTAAAATTATATACTACTGTAAGTCATGGAATATTATTGGTGGTTCTGTAAATCAAAGATTAAAGAAATAGTTATACTATAAGGAAGATATGGTTCGAAAACAATTATTTGTCTGCCCACACTTTATCTTATTTTATTTTCATATTATTGAGTTTTGAACACCTCAGTGCCTCTCAGTATGTCCACAGTAGCCTCAGTTAAAACCTCAGTATCACACAGTATCAGCTCAGTTCCCTCAGACAAACCTCAGTGCTCCTCAGTACTTCCACAGAAGCAACGGTGCTAACCTCAGTGCTCCTCAGTAGCACAACAGAATGCACAGTAAAAACCTCAGTGCAACTCAGTACCTCCACAGTTTCTCAGTAGTAGCCTCAGTACAACTCAGGGTTTTCTCAGTACCACTCAGTACTTCCTCAGGGTTTTGTTGGATTCTCAGTGCTTTTTAGTTACAGTAGTGATTTTTGGTTTGCACTATTGGGCTTCCGTAACATGCAGATTTAAAAAGAAAAGCTATTTATGTCCTATAAAAATCCCCCCCCTCCTAAAAAAAAAGATAAAATTGAATCAACTTTTTCTCAGTATCCTGTCTGGTTTTAAATAACCAGAATCGAAACATGTTCTTTTGTATTGATTAAGTCGAAAGATTGTTCACACCATACACGAAATAGGCGTCTTGATTTTCATGCAATCTATTTGTTAGTCGAAATCATTGATGTTAGTGAGTCAAGCATCAAAATGTTAAATAGATGTGTCAGACTCATTGGAGTCTTTAATTTCAAGTTGGCCATTATCGAAACGACATATTGAATGAAAGAAGGATATATAGATAACGAACAGTATTCAATATCAAAGTCGATATAACAATACAAATAGGAGCAGAGCAAACACGGACCTCCGAAACAATAGAGGTGGGAGCACCCCCTGCTGACCGGTCAAACCCGCCATGTGCTCATTGTCATGATCGTGAAACAACTGAAAAATCCGTTTTCAATTCAATGTATAAATAATGGACTAACAATTGGTATATAAAACATCAGTCAGCATATGACTCAATGATAGATTATATTTGCTTACAAGGTCATTTTATCGATCATAGAACTTACGAAATGATTACTTTAAACGAGACTGCTGATATTCTTGTTTCATCAACCTGATTGTCAATGATTTACCTCGTTTCAAAAATTGTTCATACGAAGAGCATGCTCTTGCGTATCGAATCAAGTAAGATATATACACTCCGTTTGCAGGTGATGAATGTGCATTGCCGCATAAGTAAGGTGAGTTGACGATAGATAAGTTAAAGTCGTCACGTTTTATAATATGACTTATTCGTTAGGTTACAATTAATGTCTTTTTCAAATAAAATATCCAAGTATGAAACAGATGTGCAAGACTCTGTGGTATCTTTTATCTCAAGTTCTCTTGATATATCGTATCGACGTAGGGATGAAAATTACCATTGTTAATTGACAATTAGTCATCGATATATATGAAGGTCGAATTAAAAGCCGGAGCAAATGTTTTCTTCTTTTCACGCATAAAATTTTGATATCATTGACTGCTGCTTTTTCAATAAAAATGGAACTCGTAAATTTACTTACTTGGTCAATGACCAATGATATCAAAAAGTATGAATGGATTTTAATTTATCGTGGGCAATGGTTGTGTATAGAGTTGAAAGTTCGTAAGTTTTTAAACTATTGATTTTGGTAAAGTAGTTTTTGGTAATTGATTACACATTTTTGATATACTGTAAATCACTTTTTATTCGCGAGAACTTTATTTTTGCGTAATTACGCCAGACAGTGTGCTCGCGAAAATTAAATTCTCGCATATAATAGTATTAAGATTATATAGAGCAATAACCACAGTTCGTGAAAATTCTGTTTCGCTAATCAAGAGTCAGTGACTATCTCGCGAAAATAAGGTGTCGCGAAAATTTAGTGATCTACGGTACAGTGGCTGCAACATTATTGTTGACAACTTACACGCACGATCACGTTACACGAACGATTCCGCACGATTAACGCACGATAAAACCTGTTACACGAACGGTCCTTCACGCACACGATTCTACACGTTACACGGTTTCTTAACGCTAACGCACGATTCTACTGGCAAATTGGCTCAAAATATTTAAGAATAATTATTTTCAAAACGAAAAAAGGCTTAATACCTATCATAAGGTTCAAATAATTATTTTTTTATTATTTCATTGACTGAAAAAAAAAATACTTTAAAAATAGAATCTGATATTTTTGGAAGTACATAAATCTATTTATGACTTATCATGTAATATTATTGACAATAATATGTTTTATGCATACATATGTAATTTACCATTTTCTGTGGTTAGAATGTAGTGATTATAGTATATTTCATGTAACTATATATCAGGTTTCAGAGCTAGGACGTTATGTAATGCATAGTCTCAGGTTTTGGGGCTTTGCGTTGATTAGTCGTGAGCTAACGTCGGAGATATCACGTGATTGTTATCGCTGGTGGATGCTGCAAGTGTTTGGACACACCATTTTTTGTAGAAAAACATAACGATTTCGGATTATTCATCTTGATCAATGCTTAATAATCAGTGGATTAGCAGTGCATACGACTTTATACACAGTATGTAAGTGGTGATATTTCGGATTCGCTTTCAGTTTGTGACTGTTTTTCGACTCCATCGGAGCCTGGGTACATGCGGGGTGTTTCAAAATGGCGGTCATGACGAGGATTGTGCTAATCGGCCATTCGTACATTAGAAGGATGGACAAGTATATGAAAAAGATGTAAAAAAAAAAAAAGAAAAAAATCTTTGTTTTGACCTAAATTATAAATAGATTCTCACTGTTGATCCGTGGCCAAGGTGGGTTAAACGTTAAGGGTTTGGCGACATCGTGAACACTATGTACTTTCTCCACAGCCCCTGACATTAGCCTTTTTCAACTCGGAGGTAACGAACTTTCTTTCGACCCCCCACAAAGATTGTAAGGTATATTTCTTTTACGAACTTCCTGATTCATGGTACGAGTGTGAAACATGTAATTTTATACAACTTCTCCGAGGGACCCTCACAACTTACCACCGGGATGCAACAATGTTGTTATTGAGATTAATCAGCTTAGAAACTCTGTGTCTGAATCCTTACCATACACTGTATGTGTCATTTTGGAAACACCGGGGTTTTGGGACTTACCTACAGTACCTGAGGGAGTTCACCTACGTTCAAAATCATGCAGTACCCATCCAGTACCTATGGTCAATGGTCAATCAAAGATGCGGTGGCCAACACTTGCAGGAGGCTAAGGCCAGTATAAATTAATTTGAAGTTTGATATAATGATATACATGATATATGAGCATAAATCATGGAAATGAATAGATGCATATGTATAGGACAAGAGCCAAATATCTAGTAAGATATTTAGAAAGATGTCTGTTCTAAACATTCAAGTCTTTCTTTAAGATATATATAACTTCATGAAAACCTGCAGAACATAATGTCAAAATTTTCCATGCTAATGTCTCAAAGTTATTGTTCGCAGGGTAAACTTACAGTATACATATGTCAAAATTTTCCATGTTAAATGCTGTATTAAAGTTATTGGTTTGCAATGTGAACTAGCAGTATACATGATGTCAAAGTTTTCCATGTTACTGTCTCAAAGTTATTGGTTTGCAATGTGAACTAGCAGTATACATGATGTCAAAGTTTTCCATGTTACTGTCTCAAAGTTATTAGTTCGCAATGTGAACTAGCAGCATACATGATGTCAAAGTTTTCCATGTTACTGTCTCAAAGTTATTAGTTCGCAATTTGAACTAACAGTATACATGATGTCAAAGTTTTCCATGTTACTGTCTCAAAGTTATTGGTTTGCAATGTGAACTAGCAGTATACATGATGTCAAAGTTTTCCATGTTACTGTTTCAAAGTTATTGGTTCGCAATGTAAACTAGCAGCATACATGATGTCAAAGTTTTCCATGTTGCTGTATCAAAGTTATTAGTTCGCTATGTGAACTAGCAGTATACATGATGTCAAAGTTTTCCATGTTACTGTCTCAAAGTTATTGGTTCGCTATGTGAACTAGCAGTATACATGATGTCAAAGTTTTCCATGTTGCTGTATCAAAGTTGGTTCTCAGTGAGTACTGGGTAAGTCATGTGGCTGTCTCAAGGTATAACTAAACTGTTATCTATTCAATACAAGATCAAAAGCAAGGCATGTTTTTTTTTCTTTTATAAAGACTTGATTTATCAGTAAAATATTACAGTTATGAAGCCACTGTTGTTGAAATCTTCATCATTTTATTATCAAAGTATGCAACTATGAAAGGTCATTACATAAAATGTTGGTGATACCTTTCATCATAACAGCAGAAAATACATGAAGTTGTTCGCTTAAAATATATAGTCATAAATTATATTCTAGATAGAATTCTTTCAGCTTCAATCATGCCCAAGAGACGGCCAGCCACAGACGAAACCTGGAGAAGAGGAAAGAGTCTAAAAAATCAGAGTGAAGTGTCAAAACTGGTGGAGCATCCATCCGTGTAGATTGATAATGAAAACAAGCAGACAAAATTCTAAAGTAACAAGGTAGTCGCGGAACCCTCTTAAGATGCTACAAGCAACATATCAGAAATACTCAATCAGTTATTAAGTTCAGGTGAACCAGCAACCCCAATAATAGCATATCGACATTGATGGGATTCCGCTCGGTGCAACAGTAGCACAACGCATAAAACAAAAAATCTGGGAAAATCAGTATTTAGATTTGCGTGTGCTGCTGCAGCAGCAAGAGGATCCAGTATCTTGGGGGGTCTTCGACTTCCAACACCAGTCAACCCAAATAAATTAAGTGAATTTCTAGTTCATTATGATAGATCTCTTTCAACTTAATTAGTGCAGAGTTTTAAATAGGATTTTCGCCTGGGTTGTGTTGCAGACCCCATCATATCCAATATGTTGAGTAATCATAAATCAGCAAGGGAGCACCAAAATATTATCAATGATCACATAGAAACAGGTCTGCAAAAGGGAATTGATGGACCATTACCTGCACCCCCATTAGATCACTTTGTTGTATCACCCCTACTGCGGCCCTAAACTTAGTGTCAAAAGGTAATTCAAATAATTTCGGAATAATTCATGACCTCTTTTTTCCAAAAGACCAGTCTGTGAATGCCAACATCCAAAAGAGCTCTGCTGTACACTGTGATTGGATTGTTAATGTTGGAAGTTTGGTTAAAAAATTTGGTCAATATATTTTAAGAGCAAAGTCTGACATCAAAGAGGCCTATAGAATAGTTCCAATTCACCCTCTAGATCACCATCTATTAGGTTTTCATTGGGAAAATTCATTTTTAATATTATGATATATGGTAACCAATGTGAGCAAGTAGCAGTTGTCAAATTTTGAAACATTAAGTTATGCAATCGATTAAAATAATTATCGGATAGAAGTAGATACTTGGATACGTTTTTTTTGATAAAAAGGTCGAAAGAATTACAGTTTCTTCTTTACTTCGGTTAACGATTCACCGAAATATCGATATTGTTTGATATAAGTGCTCGGTTCAATGTCAAGATTTTCGGTTCGATACGTTTTTTATAATCGGGTTTGGTTAACTCTTTCAATTCAAGGCCGTAACTAAAATTTTTAGTGAGGCAAGGGTGCTGCGCATTCATTAGAAAATAAAAGATTAAATCTTTAAAGGTTTTTACGTTTTGAATTGTCGCCCGCATGGCGCAGTGGTTAGAGCGTCTGCTCTAGAGTCACAGGAGTAAGTAAATGATCCTTACGTCGACGGGTTCGAATCCCACTGCGGGATGTAGAGTCCGGTCCTTCGGATGAGATTAAAAACCGAGGTCCTATGTCACAGTAAGTAATGGCACAAAAAAACCTCTCATTGTTCTTCAGTGATCCTGACAGTGTTTCAATATGAATGAGAAATTCTTAGAAGGGGTGTTAAATAATTGCCCAATTTACAAAATAAACATTCTGAATGAAATCTTACATGCGCTCTAAATGAAAATGAGGCGCCTGGTGAGATGAACGATTTACAGAAAAGGAAATAAAAGTTGAAAATATTAATTTTGCACGAAGACACACATAAGTACAATGTAAAACTTTTTCACTTTTCAAAAAACTAAAAATTTAGTGAGGCATGGACAATGGAAATATTTTTAAGGCAGCAGGGGTCTCTCATATCCTCGACGATTTTTTTTTTTTTTGTGGGTTCACCAAATTCATCAAAATGTAGGTATGTTCTAGCCAGTATTTTATTCTCATGTAGGCAAATTGGGGCTCCTTTTAGGATGCAATAAACACAGACACCTACACCTAAAATAATTATCTATTGGATAGAAGTAGATACTGGGATAATGGAATACAGACATCCATATGAAAAAATTTTTAAAAGTGCAAAAAGGTCTCATTGAAAGAATTACAGTCAGCACATAAGTCTTCTTTACTTCGCATGTGGGGTAGCTAGTAGTACCTGGTAGAGCCTTTTTAAGGCGTTTAATTAATCTTACTTGTTGTTTACATGATTTTAAACGATATGCTAAGATAGAGGGGAAGCGAGAGCTGACTTAGCTACCTGGTCATATTTCCTGGTCATATACCATAAATCATTTTCATGGAAAATCTGTCTTCCTGAATAAAGAATTGATGTCCTCAGAATATCTAAATTTGCAAACTGATGCCGCAGGGTCACACAGTTTTGCTGTAGTTTTGGGTTCAAAATGGTTTGCGGATAGATGGCCTGATGCCCTTACACAATGTCAAATATGCATCAAAGAACTTTTTCCAATTCCTATTGCATTTAGAATTATGTGGGCACAAGCTTCAAAACAAAAAAACAAAAAAAAAGACTTTTCTTATTTGACAATAAGGCAGTAGTAGAGGTCATAAATAAACAGTCATCTGGTGAACATAACCTCATGAAATTATTATGTCGGCTTGTACTAGTGGCCATACAGTGCAATATTCACTTTAGAGCTAACCATGCTTTAATAAAATCTAATGTACTCGCTGACAGACTCGAACATTATTCACCAAGCACATTGGCATCACATGTTTCGGCCATTTAATTTTTCAAAAAATTTTGAATTTGCCAGACCCATCTAAGAAATTTTTTTTTGGTTCAGAAATTGTTAAAAAGGGTGTCAAAAATCATGCCAAAGAACAGCCTCAAGACTCCAAATAACGAGGGAAATTCGGAGGGAAATTCCTACAAAAGTTATAGAAGCTATACGTCTTACAAGGTCTACTTGGAATAACCAAATTCTTTTAAGAGCATTAGATTGGGAGAATTATTTGTCAGGACACTGCAATCTATGAATCAAGTGTTTTTAAGGTCAAACATACATTTTGAAACTGGGAAAGGAAAATTGAAAATTGTAAGTTTAATTTTATGTCACACACAAAAACTAGCAATCTGGTCAGTCAGTTACCATCTATCTAGAGGCCCAGTCTGAAAAAGATCTCTGTCCTGTGTTTGCCCTTTTTGAGTATATGTGCTAATTTAAACATTCAATGGGGACCCCTTTTTCAATTAATTGATGGCACTCCAGTTTCACAGTCATTGTTTTCAAAACATTTAGCTGCAAGTATTACATTCATGGGTTTGAATAAAAAATTTACAAAGGTTATGCTTTTTGTATTGGGCAGCTACTCATGCAGCTAGGTTGGGTTCTTCGAAAAATGCAATTCAACGTATGTGTAGATGGAAATCTGATGCACTCAAGAGATATATAAGTACAGGATCCTTTACTCTTTCTCTCCAGTAGTTTGGGTTTTTTTGTGTTTTTTTTTTCTCCACAATTCATTGAATTGATAAGGTATAGTCTACCACCCTCTCCTAATGATAACAGTACAGCACAAAACATCTGCTTATAAAGGTCGTCCTGCAATCAATTTTGTATTGGTCAAATTAATCTTGTCATCTTCATGTAGGCTGTCCCTTAGTTAACTATAAATGGGTCAGATTATGCCTGTCAGGTTCATGTAGGTATACCCGTTGTCCTAAGATAAGCTTTCAATGGGTCAGATTATGTTGGTTGTGTTCATGTAGGTTGTCCCCAGTTAAGCTTTCAATGGGTCAGATTATGTTGGTTGTGTTCATGTAGGTTGTCCCCAGATAAGCTTTCAATGGGTCAGATTATGTTGGTTGTGGTCTTGTAGGTTTCCCCAGATAAGCTGTAAATGGGTCAGATTATGTCTGACATGTTCATGTAGGTTGCCCCCAGATAAGCTTTCAATGGGTCAGATTATGTCTGACATGTTCATGTAGGTTGTCCCTAGATAAGCTGTAAATGGGTCAGATTATGTCTGACATGTTCATGTAAGTTGTCCCTAGATAAGCTGTAAATGGGTCAGATTATGTCTGACATGTTCATGAAGGTTGTCCTTAGGTCAGATTAAGATGGTTCAGATGAGGTCTGTCATCCCCTTCCCCCTACAATTTATTACCATAGAGTTACCTTCAGTCATCTGCAATGGATGATTAGAGAGTAAATAACAAATTGGAGCATGAAATAAAGGACTCGGCATTTGGAATGTTTACTGCAAATCATTTGTATAGACTAATTTACCGTTTGCAATGTAATTAATTAATTGTAAATAACCATTGCCGATATGTTGTTTTATTACATAAGTACAAATATTTTAAACCTTTGTACTAGAAATATTGTTTATCATTTATCATGATTTATATAAATGCAATTAAAATGTGGTAAGTTACAGGGGTTTGCTGGCCATCATTTATTATTCAGAGCGAGAATCTTTTCTTAAACATATATATTAAGATTATTAAGGTTTTTCTCCTATGTTGTCCATGTACGTGGGTTGTTTCCCTTGGGTGGCGGAAAATCCAATGTAGTTGGATTTTTGGTGGCTTATTGTTTGTTGCCACCTTATTTTTCAGCTGAAATGTTTGATATATTTGTGTTTTTTGAGTATTGTCATGATGTTATTTTAAGTTTTGGGAGATCCATAACAAGGTGTAGATACAAATTGTAGAAAGTCATAGGATCTCCCAAATTTCATGTGTTTCATTTGTGTCATTAATAAATGACATATTTACAACAATACTCATTCTTGGTTTTCATTCAATCTGAAAAATAACAGAGCTGCGGGAAACTTGGTTTTAAATTTGCACTATTATCATATGGAAGGCATAATGTAATATTATTGACAATAATATGTTTTATGCATACATATGTAATTTACCATTTTCTGTGGTTAGAATGTAGTGATTATAGTATATTTCATGTAACTATATATCAGGTTTCAGAGCTAGGACGTTATGTAATGCATAGTCTCAGGTTTTGGGGCTTTGCGTTGATTAGTCGTGAGCTAACGTCGGAGATATCACGTGATTGTTATCGCTGGTGGATGCTGCAAGTGTTTGGACACACCGTTGTTTGTAGAAAAACATACCCTCCACCTCCCCGTACAACCGTCCCTTAGGTTAAACTTTACTTTGGGATGTATTTTGATAATTTCTTTTGTCTCGTGGCCTATTGTTTGTTGCCACCTTATTTTTCAGCTGAAATGTTTGATATATTTGTGTTTTTTGAGTATTGTCATGATGTTATTTTAAGTTTTGGGAGATCCATAACAAGGTGTAGATACAAATTGTAGAAAGTCATAGGATCTCCCAAATTTCATGTGTTTCATTTGTGTCATTAATAAATGACATATTTACAACAATACTCATTCTTGGTTTTCATTCAATCTGAAAAATAACAGAGCTGCGGGAAACTTGGTTTTAAATTTGCACTATTATCATATGGAAGGCATAAATTATTTTATATTAAAAAGAATTATTTACCCATTTATAACTTATCAATTATTTTAGATTAAAAAGAATTGTTTACGTAAATTTTACATGTAGGCGGACCGTAAATTTTGAATGAATGTGATATTTATTTCTGTGCATTTATGGGGATAAGATTAAAAAAATGGTATATAAATAAAGAGCTATATTTGTTAAGAGGGCTTCTGGGCCCCTAAGATTTGTGAATTTACAAAATACCTAAGAAGATGATAATTTGAATTGAATGAATTAAACACTCTTTATATTAAATGAATATATAGAGATAATTTCGATTTTTTGTTTTAGTATAATTTTTTAAGGTCTTTGAAAACCATATACTTGGGCTTATTCATTATAATAGCACTCATTCCTTACCTACTATTAAGCATTTATATGTGAGCGCAAGTGAGAACATAAACGATATTAAGTATAAATATGAAAATATAAATTCTTTAAATTACATGTAAATTTCATGCATGTTCTCAACTGCGCTCATGGTCAAATTTCGAAAAATGTTCGTTTTCGAGAGCTAATTTTGGCATCGGGATCGGAATACACGTTTAGTTGTTGCTTAGAAGATGTAAACAGACGACGATATGCAGGCTGATTAAACACGTCTTCAAAGGTAAAAGATTCCTCAAAAATAAAATAAAATCTATAGACTGATTATAAGAATAACCTTTAATTATGCTTAAAGTTGTTTGAAAGTTATTGTAATGCGATTTAAAACCGTAAATACCGTTGACAGCCGTAGGATGTGGAGAGTGCTATGTAGATCTACGCTGAACATAACATTGTAGTTTTATATTTTTTTTCAAAGAAACAACGAGGTCTAATACCTGTTTTTATGTGTTGTTTAATTTTGATTTAACGTAAATACAGCAATAGATATACAAGATATTAAAAAATTGAGGACCCGAATCCTAGAGATTATGAATTGATTGAATTCACGATATACATCAGTGTGCATGATCCTTGAGTTATGCCATGGGTTTCCAATAGTATATAACGATAATATTAGGACTCTCGTTAATTTTCAATTAACTTTTATGTAGTTGATATTATTTTTTATCTTTGGCAATGCATAAAACCGTCATCATATGCATTTCTTGCAACAGAGTTTGATCAATGAAAAGTTTCGATAAGTATATGGTGGGTCACTAGGGTGTAAATCAATGGGGCATTATACACTAGGGTATAAACCATTCCAAAATAAAAATACACGGTGAAAAAAAAAATAAGAATGAGAATTATGAAATAATTTGGTATTTGTGTTGTCTTATAGCCTTGCATTTTCTTTCAGACATTAGTCCAGTTTTTACAGCAACAATTTGCACACAGAATTATTACATTTATGGCTTATGAAATAAGGACATTAAGGTAAGCATATTGTGTCACAATATGAAGAATAATATCTTTCTTTGATTCCTGTAATTAAAAGCAAATTCTGATTAATTTAAATACCAAATTGTTACAGAGGTGGTTATTTTCACAGAAAAACTTCCTAAGATTAAATTTGATTGTACTGACCTGGCCACAGAATGAACTGTTGACTGTTTAAAACGTCATAGTGATATTCAAGCGTTTTGACAAACAACATCACTTTTTACCTGCTATATAATTAATTAAATTGAAATAAAACACACAAACAATCAATCAATCAATTTATTAAGTATTATTTTGAATTATTAATGATTTATTTTATCTTTATATCATGTGTTCAGCTAATTAATAAACAAGTATGTGAATAAACAGTTGTTAAAACTCTTTATGTATTGTTTGTGTGTTTTTATTAAAATTTAATTAATTATGTAGTAGGTTAGGTGATAAAACACTTATTCAATGGCTACTCGGTGAAACAGTCAAACTATTGTCCCTCGGTAGTGGGGAAGACCTGGGAAACTGTTGCCCTCGGCCGTTGGCCTCGGGCAACAGTTTCCCAGGTCTTCCCCACTATCTCGGGACAACAATTTGACTGTTTACCTCGTAGTCATTAAATAAGTGTGTACTCCATTTTCTCAGTTTAGCTGTCATTTTACTTTTTGTCTCTCTCCACATGATTATAAATAACTGTGCAATACAAGCATACCACAGAGATGATTTTATTTTCCATTTTTAGCAATTATTTCTTCGTTGGACAATGGTAAAATCAATCATCTGCTGTTTTTGTGAGAAGCGCTGCCAGATAGGGAATAGTAGACACTGTTTTACTGGTGTTTTGAACATATACCTTACCAAAGAGTTGCAGCGTGTAATTACTGATGCGGATCGTCTGTGCTCACGATGTACTGCAAAGATTTACAAAGAAACAAGGTCAACTCTTTCTACAAGAAGTCGAACCATGCAAATTAACATGCTAGAGGATAATGAGGATGATCATTCTCAAACATTTGCTTCCCCAAAATCTATCAAACTGCACATCAAATCAGCACCAAAGACTCATCGCTACTGTATTGTCTGCAAGAAAGAAGCAAATCATCGAAATCGATTGATACAAGTCACTTCAGACACCAGGACCCAAGTATTTGTTGAAAAGGGAATTTTCATTTCACAGAAAAATCGTTGTTGCAGAAAGCACATGAATGATAAATACTTCACATTAGCAGCATTGCAAGAACTGCAGTCGTCAAAGGATTTTGAATTCTTCTCACACACAGATATACTGGATCTTTTAAATAATCTTAGACAAAGAATGAAATCAACATCTTCCCATTTGAACTTTGATGTGTCGTCTCCGTTGACAGAAGAAAACTATAAGGATCTAACTGGGTTGACAAAAGAAAACTTCAGTGATATGGTTCAGCATTTGTCAACCGTGAGAAATACTGGAAACAGATCAGTCAGGACATGCCTTGGCATATTTCTTATGAAATTGAGGGTTGGATTGGCGAATAAAATTCTGGCCACAATATTTGGATTAAAGACAACTCACGTTCAAAGAATTATTCATGCAGTAAGGAGAACACTAATGGAAACATTTGTGCCGCACACAGTGGGTTTTCAACATATCAACCATGATGACATGGCCACTAGTCATACCACTCCAATAGCTCAGAAGTTGTTTACAACCCAGCCAGGCCAAGCTGTTGTAGTCCTTGACGGAACATATGTCTTTATTCAGAAGAGTCAAGACTATCGATTTCAGAGAATGTCCTTCAGTATGCACAATCATAGACCATTGGTCAAACCCATGGTCATTGTTGGAACAGACGGATATATATTGTCAGTGCTAGGACCGTACTTCTCAGATGGCCATAACAACGATGCAGCTATCACACAGCATGCCATCACAAACAATGTAGAAAACATGGCATCTTGGTTTCGAAAAGATGACGTCTTTCTTGTTGACAGAGGATTTAAGGATGCTGTGAAGTTTTTAGAGGACAGTGGTTACATGGTAAAAATGTCCATCTGTCTCCCAAAAGGGTCAAAACAACTTTCAACCAAAGATGCTAATCTTACACGCCTTGTAACAAAATGCCGATGGGTTGTGGAGCGTACGAATGCTAGGATCAAACACTTTCGTTTTTTTGATAAGATTGTTCCCAACAGCATGATTCCAAGCATTGGAGACCTTGTAAAAATTATTTGTGGATTGCTAAATAAATACAAGGGGGCATTACTTCACCACCCAGAGGATGATGAAGTAGCAAAGAAGATGCTAGAACGTTCACTTATGGAAAATCCATTGAAACTGTTTGTTGAGGAAAACAATTTGGCTAGACGAAGATCTGCCTATAGAAAACTCGATGGAGAATCATTACAGGACTTTCCAAGACTATCTCTAGATATTTTAAGATCCATTACCCTTGGAGTCTATCAAATCAAGCAAGCACCAAACTATGCACGGGAGCATATATCGGAAGAAGGAAATTTTGATTTGTTGGTCTGCAAAGAAAGTGAATCCTTATTGCAGGTTAAGATCCAGTCAAGACATACAAAGGCTGCAGTTCACACTCTCTGGATTGACTACTCTTGTGGAACAGATCTCCCTATTAAAGGCTGGTACTGCACTTGTAAAGTTGGAGCCAGAATGGTTGGGTGCTGCGCTCACATAGCCAGTGTCCTATGGTATCTTGGTATAGAGAGACACGACAAAGTATTGAAACCATCTCGGTTGTCCTCTACCGCAACAGTCTTCCATTGCAGAGAACATGAAACTTAACATAATTATGTAGACGGATGTACCTGGTATATGAAAGAATCTCTCTTGTTTATTAAATATAACCATTGTTGTAAATTAAGCTCATTTTTAGCTCACCTGAGACGAAGGCTCAAGTGAGCTTTTCTGATCAAAATTTGTCCGTTGTCTGTCGTCGTCGTTGTTGTCGTCATCATCGTCGTCATTGTTGTCGTTAACTTTTCACATTTTCATCTTCTTCTCAAGAACCACTGGGCCAATTTCAACCAAACTTGCCGCAAAGTATCCTTGGGTAAAGGGGATTCAAGTTTGTTCAAATGAAGGGCTACGCCCTTTTCCAAGGGGAGATAATTATGAGAAAAATTAATGGCATTTTTAAAAAATCTTCTTCGCAAGAACCATTGGGCCAGGAAAGATGAAACTCGGTGAAATTATCCTCAGGTAGTGTAGATTCAAGTTTGTTCAAACCATGACCCCGGGACTAGGGTAGGGCCAAAATGGCAGACCCAAGTTTTAAAATAGCCTAGGGATATATAGGGTAACCTTTTAAAATCTTTTTTTCAAGTACTTCAAAGACTTGATTTTTGATATTTATATGGAATCATCCTCAGGTAGTGTAGATTCTAGTTTGTTCAAATCATGAACCCCTGGGGGTTTAAATATAAGCCCCCCCCCCCCCCTCAGTAAACTTTCATGATCTGATATGTGCTTTTTCCTAGCCGATGTGCTCAGGTGAGGGCTGTGGCCCCTGGGCCTCTTGTTTAGAATCTTTCTAGCCTTTTGAGATCTACTTTGAGAGACATTGTATTTTTATAAAGTGATACTGATTTCAGGTTTTACAAACAATTTTTTAAAAGTGTAAAATTACTAAAGTAATATATTTTTCTGTATCAAAATATTTGAGCATGTACAGGTGAACTCTACATACTTTGGGTCTCTTATGTATAAATATACAACAGAATGATGTCTATGATCTCTATAAGTATCTCTCATCATTTTAAATAATTAAGAAATTGTTCTATCAGTTATGAAGAAATGAGTTGTTTATTCAAGATTACTTTAACCATTTATGTAAATATGGAGAAAAATGAAACAATATAACGTAAACTATTAGTAGTTGTTTCCTTATTATTATCTTTTAGTTGTTGCCATGGAAACAGATACTTAAATTTATTAATATAAAATCTCTTTAATGGATCAAGTGGTGAAATGAATTGCTTTTTTGTAAATGTTCCGTAAAAGAAACAAGTTCATTTTTGAATCAATGCCAAATATAGTCAGATTCGAAGGTTTGGTATTTGAAGGCTGTTTCCATGGAAACGAGTGGGTTGAACAATGAAAGTTATACTTCATGAGTTACTAGATGACCTCAACATCTACCATGATCAATAAAAAAAAATTCAAGTAGGGGCCTAAACAAGCCCTTAACAAATATAGCTCTTTACTCATAAGTTATGCATAAATCCATGTTTCTATTTCTTAATCTCTGAAACTCAACAGTTATTTTACAAACATATTGTATAAAGTCAAAGAAATAGCAAAA
Source organism: Saccostrea cuccullata (assembly GCF_032062105.1). Classification (NCBI taxonomy): domain Eukaryota; kingdom Metazoa; phylum Mollusca; class Bivalvia; order Ostreida; family Ostreidae; genus Saccostrea; species Saccostrea cuccullata. Next base: position 97,862 of record NW_026926086.1, on the reverse strand, counting down.
TTAAAATGATTGAAAGTAAGTTCCGTAGATAAACACCAGTAAAGGAAACTCTGACAATCATGTCGCGTAAAATATTAATGTAAGTATTGAGGAATGTCAGACTGCTCGGCCCAACGACACCTCGGCCCAACGATAGCTCGGCCCATTGACACCTCGGCTCCAACGGCTCGATCCAAATTTGAAGACACCTCGGCTCACATAAAAGACACCTCGGCCCAAACAGAAATATATCATTTTAATTAAATATATTTATATTTATGCTGTTATATATCTATGAAATGCAAAAGAAAATTAATTTGATACATTTGCAATCTTCCAAGACGGTAATTAAAGAAAGACAATCCATTAGGAACTTCATTATAAGTGCTAATCATTTAACAAACAAGAAGACGCAGTGCATCCTTTTCGAGTCTCGAGCACGTGTCATATTGGGTGGTGACTTTGAGGAGTTAATTACGAGAAGCCATAATTGGGAGACTTAATCATGTTAATGAAAAGTTCCCTTAAGAAACCATTGTTGATATTTTATTGAATTGATTTGAAAAAAATATGAGTTTTAAAAATTAAACATTAAAATATATATATATCAAAAATAAACAAATCAATAGATCTTGTGGACCAGGACATAAACTTCTGTGTAGACTTAATGGTTTACACATAATTATTAGTAAATTCAACTGTAAAATGCACTGCAGTAGACAATTTTAGTCAGTCAGTCGGGAGAGGGCATCCAAACATTTTTTTAAAAATGGCTAGATATATTAATAATGTATAATGTTGCAAACATTGTTGTAATAAATAACAAAGTCAATAAATAGATAAATAAATAGACCTGTTATCTCCCAATCAACGGATTGTAATTTGATGTTGTGCTGTGGTTTGTTAGAAAATACTGACCGAAATACTGAAATTAACGTATATTTATAGTAAACGTATAGTGATTATATATACATAGTATACATTTACATTACCATATAAAATACAAAAAATAAATAAAAATTAAACTAATTTAAAAAAACTAAATTTCATTTGTTCCTTGGGCCGAGCAGTCTTCGGTATGGGCCGAGGTGTCAATGATTTTGAGCCGACCTGTCAGGGCCGAGGTGTCAACCAGCACGGGCCGAGGTGTCGTTGGGCCGAGTAGTCTGTCTACCGTATTGAGAATTGTTTATTTATCTATCTGTAAAAGTAGAACTTACATGTAACCTTAATTAATTACCAGTAAACACAATGAACATCAAAGAAAAAATGGTTACACATCTAAGTACAGTTTATCACAAAAATTCACTCTATTTGCATTGATAAGAACATAGCAATATACGACTTACTATATTACTTATTAACACCAATAAGTAGGTCGTTCCACTTTTAAGTAAGTAAGTCGCGCTTCATTTATTTTATTTAGATTTAAAAACAAAAACAAACAAGCAAATGCATATTAAACAAAAACATTCCAATAAAAACTTACAAAACGAAATTTACACGTTTCTTAACGCACGATCACGCACGATTAGAACCGCAAACGATTGAGTCTGATACACGCGCGATCTCGCACGTTACACGAACGATCACGCACGTTACAAGGACGATTTTACACGATTGGTTTGTTAACAATAACGTTGCAGCCACTGTACTGGTATCTGAACAATTTAGACACAAGCCACAGCAAGTGTTTTTTTATGTAATAGTTTTTATTTTTCTTCATGAAGGAAAACAATAAAAAAAACGGTCGAAATAGTTTGGTTTACCTTTTCTGAGTTTATAATTTATGCATAAATTGCAATATTAAAAGGTTGCTAAATATAGGTTCCATACACAGGGTATTCAAAATAAGGAATATTTTTTTTTATTGTAAAGTTGGTCTATAAAAAGATATATGAATAATCTTTGAATACGCTCTCGTAAAAACTGTGAACGTCATTTTTCAATGTCGTTAGTATCGGATTAAAATAAAAAAACAAAACAAGATGCCAGATTTTTTTAACACCCTCGCCCCTTAATAATATGTCGGGTCACTATGATAAACTAAGAAGCAAAAATATGTATCGATCTGTTGAAATTGACCTAACACGGCTTGAAGAGGAAAATTCAAGGTCCTGAACTTTAGAAATGGTATTGCCAAATTATATACGTATTATACAATAAACTTCACAAGCAAAAGACAAGCGTTTAGGAATTACAACAATGGCAATATCTTATATTCAAGGTCTTATTGATTTCCTTTTAAGCTAAATGTAGTAGGTTAGACTATTTTACCAATATATCTTTTAATCGACAAAAATGTAGATCTGATGTCCAGAAAATCCGTCTTAAAAATCACATAATCTATTGTCCAGGATAATAACTTTTTTGCCTTACGTTATTGTCATTATAAAGAGTTCTCATAATGACGATATTCATCAAATATTTCATTAAGAAGAATATAAAGTTTTGATGTATGTCATTTTCCGAACAATAACCGACAACAAAACGACACAAATATCAATAGCTTTATTACTATTGATAGGTTTCCCCATGGGGAGATTTAGTTTAACGTTTTCATGGCTTGAAATGAGATATTTTCCTTATTGACCTTATGTTTATTCTTTAAATATTAATATAAATCTTTTTATAACTTTTTAATAAATTAATAAAAAAAATAATTCATTAATAAACTCCTGACTTTATTGTTCTCATTGTCTGTTACGGAACAATGGTAGCATAAATGTATGTCATTGTCATTTAATAAATTGTTAGGTTTTATTTGAGGGTTTCATGGAGTACTGTAAATCACTTTTCATTCGCGAGAACTTTATTTTCGCGTAATTACGCGAGACAGTGTGCTCGCGAAAATTAAATTCTCGCATATAATAGTATTTCTTAAGATTATATAGAGCAATAACCACAGTTTACGAAAATTTTGTTTCGCTAATCAAGAGTCGATGACTATCTCGCGAAAATAAGGTGTCGCGAAAATTTAGTGATCTACAGTACTCTTTATTAGCTTGGTACTTGAAAACGAGTAATTTTTTTCAATTTAAAAATTAATATCTAACTGTAATGATAAAAAAAAATCAAAGTGCTGATGCAAATTTTGAGTACATTAATTTACATTGAATAATAAAATAGATGTAGGTTGACATGTAGAAACTTTTCTCATAAACCTTATTGCTAGGGATGAAAATCTACTGACTTACTCATTTTACAACTATTTTTTTTATAAAATTTATTCTAAACTAACTCTGTGCAAATGTACCTGAAAATATTAATGAACTATAAATGAACTATAATTTACTTTACTTATTTAAAGCTTGTTAGAAATCACTGCTTTTTTAATAGATTAAACTCCTCTCTGCTGCAAGTAAAGAAAAGAACAGGAAGCCTGCAAATTCAAAATACACAAAGGGCGGAACTATCATATCACTCAGAGAATTTTTCATATATGAATAAACAACGCATTCCCAAAAAGCATTCCAAGGAACAGCTGGGTCTGCTTTCTTGAGCAGTCCCATAGTGGTCCCACAGCAGTCCGGGGGACTGTTTTCTGGGACTGCTTAGATGTCAGGCTGGGTCTGGACGGTTATGTGGACCAGAGCTGTCTAATTAGTACAAGGTACCGGGAAATTGTATGTATCAGAAATGTCTGTAATTCTACAGAAAAAGTACTCTGAAATTGATATTAAAAAGGATGCAGGATTTTCTTATTGTCATCATTTACTGTAAATCTTTTCTACCCTCTTATCAGTAATTTACCCTTGTATTTATGCAATATGTGAATTCATCATCTTGACCTCAAATTAAAAAAAAAATTATACTATTCATTAACATATATTTTGCTTTTCTAAACTAAACTTTTGTTGCTGTGATTTTTTAAAATAGTTATCCTGGTTTATATCTGACCACCTATACTCTCTCTGATCTTCCTAAAATACAGAATACAAATATATTCATATACACGTGTAACATAAATGTGAAAAATGGCTTCAGCAAAAAAAAAAAAATAATAATAATAACAATAATTTTAATAATAATAAATAAAAGATTCACTAATGTGTATTTATTTCACTCTTCAATAATTCCTATCTTAATTTTATCAATTGATTCCCTGTGTTTTGATTGGACGAGAGCAAATTCAAAAAAAGGTTACACATCGATGAATTTTTCAATCAGGTTAGAACTACTTTCTTAACCTACCTTCTAGGCTGTTGTAAAACATTAATATATCAAGTCCGTTTTAAAAATAGCTAAATTATGATTACAAGAAACTTTAAAATAATAAAAAAAAAGCAAAACAGGAGATAAACAGGACTGACAGATGAAAATATTATGTTTATATCACTGTCGGATCACGAGTGTGAATCGCTGATCATGCTGTCATTTTCTCGACGTTCCATATCAGCTCAGTTGGTATCGGTGTAATAGGGAAAAGTAACGTACCTCAGACTCTTGCCTTATCAGCAACCTGCATCATATTTTTGTGTAAAAAATACCTTTTTCCTTTTGGTCCTGGAGATTTCTTTGCAGTGCCAACAAATTATAGTATAAATATAGAAGAATATGATATTAATTTTTTGACAAGATCTGGTTTCTAGACATGAAATGCATAAGGTTTAGTGCTAAAAATATATGTCTTTTCGTCATGATGTAATAATGTAGGAGAAGATTAAGAAAAGATTGATTGGATTCTAGAGAAAAACACATTTGTAATTTATATTCAGGAATGATTACCTTGCATAATCCGAAAACTGTCTATCATGTAAGATATGGGTGGTCCATGGCGAGATTACGTCGCTTGATATCTGACATAATGATCAGCTTGTGAATTGTACATAACTTGAAACATTAATCCCTAACACTCCTAGCTAGCCTTTTGTTGACAGATTTGAAATTAAGCTTTCTGGACATGTATGCTTAAGTTTTATCTGCTTTTTGTTCTTTTTATTGGTAACCTTAACTTATATGAAAAATAACGAAAAGATAAAACAATTTCTTTTCGTTAAAGATCATCAAAAATGTATCTTCTTATTTATAAAATTTCTTTTATTAACTATGGTCAAATTCATCTGCTTCCTGTTTCTTTTACATCAAAAGTGTCTCAGTTCTGTTGTTTTTTCATTAAAAGAATAAATGTTCATCGGGTACAAAACAACACAAAGGACATTTCTTCATTGATTCCAATAAAAAAGGCAAAACTAACGTTCACTGGTAGGTTTTAACCTAAAACGAAAACAATTTAAATCTGAGAAAAGGACATCAAACATGACCCCCGTGTGATGGAATCTAATGTGCTCAGGAGAAGTTAGTATCCTCTGTTGAACGGTCATATCTGATTTGACTCTATGTTTGCATCAATCAACAGAAGAAACCTTTGATAATATAATAGAGTTAATTTTCCAGTCAAACGTGCCTACTCTTTGAATGATGTTTGCAAAAATTATTGTTTTATGTGTAATATTAAATCCTATGAATAGTTTCTGAAAACCGTGTAATTGAAGTCAGTGACGTTTTTAAACTGTATAAGTCACATTTTGGCAGACTTATTTCTTACCAATTGTTAGGCAACGGATTATTCGTCAAACTGAACAATAATAGGGCTGACAAAGGGTGTGACGGGACAAGTGAGGAAGCTCTTTCCTCCTTGGCACCTTATTATACCTCTGGAATTTCCAGAGGATTCTGTTTTCTGCTTTGTATTGTTTGTAGGAGTAAAAAAAGGTGATTATTGCCTTGTTCCTTTCATTTTTTGAATTTTGACTGATACAGAAAGCGGAAAAAGGATGTGAATTGTCAATAGTGATCTTGAGTAGCAGTCTAATTGTGAAACTGGAGGTAACTACAGGTTTTCTCTGAATTTGACCGTCTGTCCGCCCGTCTGTCTGTACCCAAAACATAGGATATGAGATGCATATATCAAGAAACAGATTGATTCATTACAATCAAGTTTACATAATAATAACTTTATCCTTATACATGTAGTATTGTATATATATTCCAACAAGGTAGAAAATAACGACCATAAAATAATCGAAACATTTTTAACGAAATTTTTGCAAGTCCTGTAACGATATTTTGTCTGTGATGTTTATTCATAATATAAATGATGTAAAAATTAAATCAATTTTTTATCAGTATCCTGTTGGATTTCAAATTGATTGCGCTCGACTAATGATCTTCAGTATTGATTAAGTCGATAGATTTTAAACACCATACAAAGATGATGCCCATTTATTTTAAAAATATATATAAACAATGAAAAATGGCGATGGAAAATCCATCTTGTTTTTCATACAGTTTATTTGTAGGTCGACCCATCCTCATTGATATTATTAAGTCAAGCATCGAAATGTAAAAGAGATATGTGAGACTCACTGGAATCTTTTAATTTCAATTTGACCATATATCGAATTGAGATAATGAATGGAAATTTATTTTGGTAATTGATAACACATTGTCGATATACTGGTATCTAAACAATTTAGACAAACGCCACAGTAAGTGCCTCATTATTCTAATGTAATAGTTTTGGCTAAAAACGAGTCAAAAAAGTTGAATTTGTCTTTTTTGAACATAAAATTCATGTATAAATAGCAGTATTAAAAGGTTGCTGAACACAGGTTTAATATTAAGGATGTATTTTATTTGGAAAGAAAACCTTTTGGATTGTTAAGCTTGTCTATAAAAAGAAATATGAATTATCTTTTAATATGCTAACGTAAACACTGTGAAAGTAATTTGTTATAGGATTAATTTAGAAAGTATGTGAAAGTAGCTAGTATAGGATTAAAATAGAACACCCCCCCCCCCAAAAAAAAAAATTATTATTTACCCCCACCCCACAAAAAAAACTATTTCGAGTCACCAACATAATAAACTCAAAAGTAAAAGTATGTATTGATCTGATAAAAATTGATCTCACCGGGCGTGATCAGGAAATTTACAGTTCCTAAATTTTAATAATGTTATTGACGATTCCCAGACAGAGTATACAATGTTTAAGACTCTATATGCAAAAGACAAGCGTTAAGGAATTACAATAATGGCAATATCTTGTATTCAAGGCATTATTGATGTCCTTTTAAGCTAAATGTAGTAGGTTAGACTATTCTACCAATATATCTTTTAATAAAAAAAATGTAGATCTGATGTCCGGAAAATCCGTTTAAAAAATCACAAGACCTATTGTCTTTGATAATAACCTTTATAGGCTTACTTTATTGTCATCATAAAGAGTTCTCATAATGAAAATATTCATCAAATATTTCATTAAGAAGAATATAAAGTTTTGATGTATGTCTTCTTCCCAACAATACCCTTTCAAAACGACAAAAATATCAAAAGCTTTATAACTACTGATATCATGCCTGGGGAGATTTAGATTAATGTTCTCATGCATGAGCTACTTTGCTTATTCACTTTATGTTTTGACTTTAGAGATTCAATTTGATCAGACAGAAGGGATAGGTAGTGATTCAATATATAGTACATGTATATTGAGAGTGCTTAGAATTTTAATAAAACAACCAACACTTTTTTTTCACCAAGTCTACAAAAAGTGTTCGTTATGAAATGAATGACTTCTGAGTTATGCAACAATATTTTATTTGTGTGTTTCGCCTCTCTTCAAGTTAACATTGAAAATATTTTAAAAGTGAGGCCTCGGGTTAATTTAATGAACGGCATTGAAACATTCTTGAAAATTATTTATACAATTATTAACTATTTTTAACTTATTGAATTGTTATGTAACATACATTTAATGTCATGTCATATAGAAATATGACGCTACCGTTTCCGCGCAAACACGTTACATGTACATGTATAGCCTGGTACAAGTTTCTCTGAAGTATAAAGCGATATAGTAATAAGAAAACAACTTTTCTTTTTTATGAGATTTTAGCAAGAACAAAACAGAAGGAATTTGGCAATAAACTAAAGATTCAGTAAAAATTAAAAGAACGAAGGATGTATGCTCACATGACTCAGTTTAATTACGTCATAATCTCTGATAAAACAAGTACAAAACAGGATTGTAACCAAAATTCTTGAATAATAATTTGACAGTTTGTTAGTGTACAACATTTTATAAATGAATATATAAAACATTTATTCTTTCTTACAAACATTATCAAATAACGGGAAAAAATGATCCACTTTTCTGTTTTCCTGCACTGCATGTCTAACGAGTCAATGACGTCATAGTGGATCTCTCAGTACTTAGAGTAATGTATACACAGCAAGAGAAACACAGGTAGTATAATATCATAAAAACAACATGATCTGTACATGCCTGGGTATTTTTAAATTTGAAAATTCGAGAACATAAAAATTAGTTTTACATTGTCGTTGACGGATATATTTTGTAAGTATGTCTTATTTTTCTAATTTCGCAAATGTCTGACGTCATACTTGGGTTTTCCCGTACTCGAGAAATGTAAACATGACGCGTTTTTCTCATGTTCATGTCTTTTTTAAAACTAAGTCCTGTGCAATATTGATATTAGCTTCATCAATCTTTGTTTTTTCAGTGAATCAATAACATGACGAACTTGAATCTCAACGTAAATTTTCAAATATTTAATGATAGGATTTTTTGCAAATTATTTTTTTGGTGTTTAAAATGTCTTAAAAAGTATGTAATTTTCCGTCTCCAGATGCGGTGTGAGAAAAGAATATTGTTTTTTCGAATTTTTTACCCCATTTACACTCTGAAACATTTAAAAAGACACAATTTCGCTGGCAACTTTTTTATCTATGCTGACAAATTCAATTACTGTAAACCAACTTTTATTCGCGTGCGAGAAATTTTCGCGGAGTTCGCGAGAGCCTCGTCATCGCGAATATTTCTCGCCGCGAACCGGTCATTCAAGTTTATGTGTCTATTAACAACAGATCCAAAAAGGCTTGATCGCGAAAATTAATCGTCGCGAACCAATTTATCTCTGGTAAATCGCGAAATAAAGTCGTCGCGAATAATAGTTGGTTCACAGTATCGACCGAGAAATGTGCCCAAAAACTGCGGTCATACACTGTGGGGCAAAGTATTTGTCACTCAATATCTCAGATAAAAGTCTAAAAATTTATTGATATATTTGGCTTATGGTATGATGGTCATTCTAAATAAGATATATTATTAATATGAAAAAATGAAACTACAGGTATTTTTTTCAGCTAAAGGTCCTGCCTCCCCTTGAATGAACTTTTTAAAGTGCATGAAGATGCGTGATGAAAGAAAACGTTATATGATGGATTTTGCGTTAAAAATAGGAAATGGTATATGCGTTAAAATGCGTGACTTTGCTGAAGGGGATTAAGAACTCCTTGTAACCGTTTTATTCCGGAATATTTGATAAAAAATCTAATGAACAATCAATGAAAACATGTATTTCTTTTACTATAGTAAGTCAATAAAATTAGAATAGGTTCCTATGTATTCCTAAAAAGAACCTGCATTCAAACCTCTGCTTTTTAACGAACATTCTATTTTCTGATAAATATTTATCGTGATATTTAAATGGGAGAAAAAAAAAACACTCGCTGTGGACCTTTAAACATATCAATTAACAGTAGTTACACATGAACCTGCATTTATATGTCGACTCGATTTAAGCCCCCTTGGATTTTACATGATAAAAATGTATATACTAAAGCAAGAAAAGGTAACCATAGCCGCCCCCCCCCCCCCTCCTCTTGGAAAAACACCCCATGGTAAACGCAAATATGTGTGAAATGGGTATGAAAGTGAAAGATTTGAAGCAATAGAGGTCATAAACTACACACCCCTACGACTTAGGTTTTTGTCGTTTGGGCGAGTTTAGTTCTTATTTTTTGTTAATTAAATATCAAAATGTGAAACAGATGTATCAAATTCTGTTGTTTCATTTATCTCAAGCTCACGAGGATATAGCTTATCGAGATAAGAATGAAAATTACAATTGTTAATTGACAACACGACGTCGATATATCTAAATGTCTTACATATCTAAAGTATTATTTAGAGAACGAGACGGGTTCTGTATCGTAGATACAAATTTGGGGTTGGACGAGTGCGTTAGCACGAGTCTCCACCCCCAAATTTGTATCTACGATACAGAACCTGTCGAGTTCTCTAAATGATTTGTGACGCGATCAATCAAAAATAGCTCCGCCCACATTATAACTTTGCAGCATCCAAACTTCCGCTAGAGTTCTGTAGATGAGACCCCGACGGGGAGTACGCATTCGCAGTATATATATTTCCACGGAAAACGTAAAATTTGGTCAGAATAGTTTTGACAGTTTAACAGGGTAGACGTAATCGAGTGATAGTCAGTCGTAATGTATTAATTGGATGATTTAACCGTCATTGTTTTGATCTATTGTAGATGGAGATTTATAATAATATATTTCAGGGGTATTAAAATTCCGGTTTAACTAGATTTACGAAAACAGGATTTACAGAAAATTCTTTGATGGACTTTGATGTCATGGATTTTTATTTTCAAATTGAATTGCGACATTAAAAACGAAGTGTAAGAGACGTGTGGCTGTCGTCAGCGAGAAGGATTTTAAAAAATAAAAAACGCGGACACAGGGACCTGAATGATTTTGCATGGGGAGAGTGGATGTTTTCCGTAACTGTGAATTTTCCTTTTAGTTTGGATCGAAATTACGTATAGATTCTGTGTGGAATAAGTTTTTAAAAAGTTATTGAGAAATTTTGACATTTTACATTCTCAGGAAAATACCGGCTATTTCCCAAAATTTATAATAGGAAAACATCAGCATTTACTATTTGTACGTGATTTTGCTAAATTGAATCAGATTTATTTTTAGACCGTGCTGTATTTTAGATACAGAATAGTTGGCAAATACAATACTGTATACAGGGCTAATACAGAACGGAAAGTAGCTCCGCCCACCACAGTCCCGTTCTGTATTGCTAATACAGAACAGTAAACTTCAAAGAAAAACACCGCTATCGTGTCACAATGTCGAGTTAAAGGCCACAATTAACAAGTGTGTTTCCTTCTTTTCCAGCATGTGATTCTGCTACATATGAATCATTATCAATTTGTAAATTGTATGCTCGATACAATGACTTTGTCAGCAAATACAATTTATCATTACGTCAAATGCCGTTTTTCATACTACTTGTAAATCCATTATTTATACAGCGAATTGTCGACGGATTTATCCGTTATTTGATGATCATGACAAGGAGCACACGGCGGGTGTGACCGGTCAACTCATTACTGTTTGGCACCTGATCCCACCTCTGATGTTTTGGAGGTCCATGTTTGCTCTGCTCCTATTTTGCATTGTTTCATGGACTTTGATATTGAACATTGTTCATTATCTCCATATCTTTCATTTGAAAAGAGAGATAACTAAAAGTGATTTTTAGTTAAATATTTTATTCAATGAATTGGATTGCATAGATTGTTTTTATGTACAGTATGTATGTTGCTAATTTTCATTTTCATGTTTGAAATTTTCATTTTGCCAGAAATTTAAAGAAATCATTTTAACTACTTAATATTTTCAACTTGAAATAAAAAAACATTTACGGGGATATTTTATAATTTATTATAAAATAAAAGTGCCGAACCTATTGTTTTTTCATAGTATGTTAGAATTTAATCTTAGAACTTCTTCAAGGTGGTATGAATAGTCAATTATTTCCGTCTTGTCACACTAGCCAGGGAACGGTCCACCACAGCAAGGGCATAAACAACAAACTAGACAGCACGATATAGGATTCCGATGATTGCAGCATGGTCCTTCGTCTAGAATGGAAACAAAGAAAAAAACTAATGTAAAGGGGATCCTTTTCATTTTTAATGTATCATTTTTTCAAAGATTTGAATCAATTAGTTTGAACTTTGTCCGTCTTGGTTCAAGACCAATATATCGTCCAGGTACATGTAATTAAATTGTCGTTTGCTGTTGACAATTATTTACAACGCTCTATTTCAAAAGATTAGATAAAATGTTTGATATTTTGTTCATATATTTTTTTTTAAAACGGATACTTTCTCAAGCTTAGAAGGCAATAATTTCTTTGAATAACAATGTAATTTGACCAATTCTAAGACTTGAGATCCTTATCATTTAGGCTTCCGAAGATATATTTTGATTCATTGATTGGAATAAGTGCTAGTCCAGTTCAATTCAAAATACAGCAGAAAAGGATGTACACACGTTTTGTTAAAAAAAAAAATGATTCTCTGTTTGATCTGAATCTTTATATCTTTTAATCATTTATTATAAACAGTTGTGAAAAGAAATGAAAAGTATTATCTCATAATATCAATTTCATAATATTAAAATATCAAAAATATGTAAGAAATTTTATTTTGGATACATCATTCGGTCTTAAATTTGAAAAAAGAACATTTATTTGCAAAAAAAAAGGGCATTAGAAACAGAAAAAAAGCTTTTCCCGAAAACTGTAATATGTGTTCAGCTTAGTTTGTATTAATATTATATTTTATATTTTTGTTATATTACAATTGTATACACTCATTGTATCATGGTTAATATTTTCAAACAGTTTCTGGTGGAAATTTATAGAAATGAAAAATGGAGCTTAAGATAACGAACTGTATTAAGCTTGGAAGTCCAAAGCACGAATACAAAAAAGAAGGCATGGCTGTCACACAAATTTTTGAAAACTCATGCTTTTTATATAATTGAAATTCAATGCAGAAAAATTATACAAGTCATTGTTTCTCACATTTGTTTTTAAATGCTAATTACAATGTCATAAACATGTGTATTTTCCCGTATTTTTAGGTCACCTGAGTCACTCAGATGACGTATTGCTATCCGTTTTCGTCTCTCGTGTGTCGTGTGTTAACATTTGAACACTTTCAGCTTCTTCTCTGCAACTACTCAACCAATTTCAACCATATTTGGTGTACAGCATCTATGGATGAAGGGGAATAAAAATTGAATTTCATGGTCCCTGCCCCTCTGGGGCCTGAGGGGTGGGGCCAAAACAACTAAAATTAATGAAATCTTTAAAAATCTTCTTCTTTACTCCTGGACATCGAGCAGGCAAACTGTTAGCATGAATGTAATGACCATTGAGTCTTATACTAAAATTGTGAAATTCATGGCCCCAGGGTCAGAGGTTCTGGTGCTAGGGCGGGGCTATATAGATTATATAGTGAAAATGCATTATTTCTTTGATCATCTTATCTCTGCTCCTTGGTATTATATAAACTAAGTAAGTACATAGTTATGATGGCAATTGAGTCCTCTACCAAAATTGTGAAATTCATGGCCCCAGGGTCGGGGGTTCTTGTGCAAGGGCGGGGCTCTATTGATTATATTGTGAAAATGCATTATTTCTTTGAAAATCTTCTCCTCTGCTCCTGGGTATTAAATAAACTAACTAAGTACATAGCAATGATGAGCAAGAGTACCTCTTCTAAAATTGTGAAATACATGGCCCCAAGGTCAGGGATTCTGGTGTTAGGGTGGGGCTCTATTGATTATATAGTGAAAATGCATTAATTCTTTGAAAATCTTCTTCTCTGCTCCTAGATATTAAAAAAAACTAACTAAGTACATAGTAATGATGATCAAGAGTGCCTCTTCTAAAATCTATTAGATCTATTGTTATAGATTAGTGAGGATGACCGATGTTTTCTAGATACATTCCAGACACGACAACCATGTGCTGTTTACATCATTTATTCACTGTACGCTTCCGGTACATAAACTAATAATAGAACCATGATAGGACATTATAATTCCGGATACTACATTCCTCCCCTCTTTAGATGGTTGGTACAAAATAAAAATTCCAAAACATCCAAAATTATGATCAGTTTTAAACAGTTAATATTTCATGTGTCACTAATCAAGATTAAGCAGTTTATATCTAAACATTGAACTTATGATAGACAAATGTCTTTTGCAATCATTACATGCTTAGGAATATAGAAATAAAACAGTAAGGACTTCGTAGTCCAGTGACCTGCTGGGGATTACTGTGCCCCTTTTCACAGCATGGCCATAACTTAACATAATGTCAGTTTAACGCAAAATCTTTAAGATTTACAGGAGGCTGTTTCGATCTTTGGCTTCGCCTGGAAGGTTGCACGACAGGTTTCTGAGATGTGTTCTTCACGGATGGACTTGTCTTGCACTGTTTCATAACTCTATCTTCTAAATCCGCTTTAGGACTGTGTATCTCTAACTCGATTTCCTCACGATTATTCTCCTGCATCCTTGCTCTGTTCTTCAACTCTTCATTCACTGCTGAATTGATTTTCTTGAACTGTGACATGTTGCATGTTACTTCCCTGTCCACGGTGATCATGGATCCTTTCTTTTCCGTAACGGTTTTTGGCTCATATGAAAAGTATGGCTGCATCTTACCACGTTTTTCATTTTTCATCATGACGGAATCCCCTACACTAATGTCCCGTTCCTTTGCTCGATTCCGCTTGTCCGCATAACTTCTCATGTCAAATTTCTTCTTGCTATCTTTCTCTCTAACTTGAAAGTCGTTAGGAGTCGAATCTCTGCGAGTGGTTACTGGTTACCTTGTCCTCGGATCCCGATTGAACAGTAACATGAAAGGTGTACGTCAAGTAGATGAGTGTGGCGTGGCACGATATTGTCTGAGAAAGCGATACAACTCTTGCCGCCAGTTAAGTCCCTCAATATGAGCGGAGCGCACAGCTTTCATCGACGGCTTATTAAAACTTTCAGCTTGAGCATTGGCTCTGGGCCATCGTGGCGTTATCCTCCGATGGATAAACCCCATATGTTCTGCATATCTTCTGAATTCGTATGATTGGAATGGGCTTCCATTGTCACTCTTTATTATCTTGGGTATCCCATATGCACTGATAACTTTGTCCAATACAGGTATGACGGACTTAGCAGAGACGGATTTTACAATCTCAACTACTGGGTAACGTGAATACTCGTCAATTATCACAGATAAATAGTATCCACTGGGTAATGGTCCGCAGAAGTCGATATTCAAATTCTCCCAAGGTCCACCAGGTAGTTCCGACATTTTCAACGGCTCCATGGTATGACGTTCAGGAGTAAGGAGTTGACAGGCTGAGCAGTTTGTGACACGGTTTTCAACTCTCCCATCCATGCCAGGAAACCATGCTTTTGACCTAAGAAAAGTTTTTGTTCTTGCCATCCCCTGATGACCCTCATGTGCAATGTCTCTAGCCCTGTCACGAAGGGCTTTTGGTAAGATAATGCGTGTGTCACGTCGCAGAATGTTATCACTGTGAACAGTAAGTTCGTCTCGCACTGAGCTGATTGCTGTCAGTTCCTCGAGATCTGCTTCGTCCTGTTTCAGGCTCTTCATCTTGTACCAGTCACCATTTCTAGTAAACCCAATGGCGTTCTGTAAAGTAATGTCATTTAGTGTGGCTCATTTCACATCACCTAGTTCTATTGCCCGTGGCAAAGATTCCAGGGCAATGAAGTTCACATACTCTTCTGACAAATCTCTCACATCTGTTGCTGGCTGAACAGGGTGTCTTGAAACATAGTCTGTCATATTATCCTTTCCAGGTGAATATTTTATTGTGAACTTGTACGGTTGTAAACGAAGTCCCCACCTCTCGATGCGGAGTGGTGGTCGCGGCTTTTTCCAAATGGTCTCTAGAGGCTTGTGGTCAATGATTTATGGTAAAGTTATGCAAGCCTCTCAGGTAAAGGTCAAAGTGTTCAGACGCTAAAGTAACTGCTAGGGCTTCCCTCTCGGTTTGGCTGTATTTGAGTCAACAGGGGTTAAAGCTCTGCTTGCGTAGCAGACAACTTTGTTGTCCTCTTGTAAAAGGATGGCGCCTAACCCAACTGGGCTAGCATCAACTCTCACATTTACTGGTTTTGAAGGGTCATAATACGAAATAACAGTCTCTCCACACAGACTGTCCTTCAGCTTACAGAAAGCTTCCTCACACTTTGGACTCCAGTGCCACTGAATGTTATTATGAGGAAGTTTTATTAAGGGTTGACATATATCGGCATAGTCTTTGATAAAGCGTGAGCTGTAGTTTGTCATTCCCAGGAAACTCCTTAGTTTCTTGACATTTTCAGGTCGACTGAACTCCTTAACAGCCTTTACTTTCCCTGGATCTGGGAATATGCCTTTATCCGAGAATACAATACCAAAGAAGGAAATCCGTTTCGTTCGGAACTCACACTTCTTCTGGTTAAGGGTAAGTCCACTATCGGAGAGTCGCTGTAAGACTTTCTGAAGAGCTCTGCCATGCTGCTGGAGATCTGTGCCGAATATCACTATGTCATCAGAAATGTTTCTCACACCTGGGATGTCCTGAATAACTTGTCGGATTGTCTCATGAAATATTTCTGATGCTGAAGATATCCCGATATTTAAACGCTTATATCGGTAAATGCCAAGGTGTGTACTGAAGGTAGTAATGAATCGAGAATCAGGGTGAAGCTCTAGTTGATGATATCCGCTGTGGAGATCAAGTTTGCTGAAAACTTTTGCCCCATTCAAGTCCAAAATCAATTCTTCGATTGTGGGCATAGTATGTCTCTCTCTGCGGACAGCTTTGTTTGGCTCTCTCATGTCAATGCAGAGGCGTATATCTTCACCATTCTTTTTGGGCGGAGTTACTATGGGGGAGATCCATGGGGTTGGTTCGCCTTCAACATTTTCGATAATGTCTGTGTCTAGTAGATGTTGAATCTCTTTTTCGAAACTTTACTGCGTAGATTAAATGGAGTCCTCCGCGGTTTCTGTGCTACGGGAGGTACTGATTCATCAATATAAATCTTCACTTGCTGTCCTCGGAATTTACCTATTCCTCTGAACAGATGAGGAAAGTCATTCTCAATAGTACTTTCAAGTGTTTCGACTTTGTTGATCACTTTAATAATGTTCATTTCACTCGAAGTAGGGTATCCTAGTAGGGATCCTCCTCTCCCCTTCACTACATAGAATGTACACACAGTAAAATTCTGTGGAGCTTCAATCTTAACATCACATCTTAACATCAGATGTACCGAGCACTTTAATTGTGTCCTTTACACCATACGGAACTGATTTTCCATGCGTTTTTCCTTTGTGTAAGGCTGGTTTCCCGATCTTCTCATAATCTGTCTCATCTAGAATGTTCACAGAGGATCCACTGTCAGCTAACAGTTTAAGTTTCTTGTCGTTCAAGTTCACTGTAACATAAGAACCTCGCACCGTGTTGATACTCTCTGTGCATCCAGTGAGTTTAACTCCATAACAATAACCATCAGAATCACTGTCACTATAGTCTTGGTTATTGTCCTCTTTGTTGACTAATCTCACTTTCTGAGGTTTCTTATTGCGACACATTTTTCTGGAGTGTCCTACTTTATGACAGTCGTGACACTTTTGTCCTTTTGCTGGACATGGACGGTCCGAGTGTGGAAAAGGTCCACCGCAATTCCAACACTGTCCTTTGTGTTTTGGTTTCGAGACATGGTTTCGTTGCTTTACTGGTTTCGAGTGATGTCGGTGTGGTCGTTTGTTAAACACTTTGTTTACACTTGCTGTGTCTAGCCATAGGCGCTTGATTACAGGATGCTATATTTTGTGTGTTATGTGTTTTTCTAGGTGTGTCTGAATACCCTCATCAAAATAAAAATACAAATTCGCCGAAATTAGCACGTTTTAAAAATGTCATATATACTGTATATAAAAAGAGTAAAGGAGCGCCGCTCGCCATATTGAAAATCAGGGGGTGCCTCGGTTCACATTTAATTTTCGTCTATATCTACATTTTTCCTACCGGTATCGGATGAGATCTAGCTTCAAAAATGATTGAATGACAACTCGCTATCATCTGTTGACCTTATGTATGTATTTGGAAAAAAAAGTGGTGGGGGGGGGGGCTAGGCCCTAGGCCTCCCCCCGTTCCGACGCCTATGATTATTTACTTCTTGCAGATAGATAGATCTCATTATGCATAATGTGCACGGTCGGTAATCCTCGGCTTATTCCGCTATACATATGCACTCCATTCAAACATGTATACATCCAAGAAGCTCCGAGTGATATGTGTTCGCAATACCCCCCCCCCCCCCTCCAAAAAAAAAAAATAAAGAAAGAAATATAAATAAAGAAATAGTCACAAATTAATGATGATTAAAGGATATTATTCACAAAACGTAGTTAAAATTAAAATAAATCCTAGGTTTTATTTCTTTTGTCAGGCTACGATAGGGTGGGTAATTCTTTTTTTTAAAAAAATGTCAAAATATCTTTTATTCCTGATTTAAAAAAAAAAAACCGTATGCAGTAAACAGATTTAGAAAGCAACATACTTCATTTGTGGGTAAAGGCTCTATAAGAAGGTTTTTACAGAGATAAAAAAGGAGTCTACATGTACATACAAAACTATTAAGAGTTCACAAAAATAAGAGTTCGTAAATATAAGCATTGATTTTACAGATTTTACAGTCGCTGTGTAAATTGAGATAGGTCTTTGGCATAACTAACGAAGGGGGCGCACAGCTTCCTATTTAAAATTATCATGATACTCTGCAAATATTATCTATAATTGAGAAAGAATACGGAACTATCGAGTTTTGAAAAAAAAAATCTACAAAACTTTACGGATGATGCGAATTTCAAAACAATGATCCGGTACTTCATTCATTGACCAAATATATGAGCGATGATTTTAGAAGGAGGTGTGGGGTTGGAGATATGGTGTGTGCACCAGTGTTTTCAATGTGGTTATGGACGAACTAAAAAGAAAGTAGTTGTAAATTAAATATGAAAAAAACGAAAATGAACAAGCAAAATCGAAACGAAACGAAAAATAAATTGATTTTAAAAAATTAAGAGAGGAATAAAGAAAAAAAAAATCGGAATTTGTCCTTGAAAGGCTTTCTTTTCCGTAGTAATAAAAACGAGCATCCCCCTCCCCCCCCAAAAAAAGGGGGTATTCAAACAATATAATTACAACATTACATACGTATGTAAGATTATAAATTCAAGATGTGCTTATATCTTTATGCAGGAACTACTTTTTTTGCCTGATATAAGATTAGTTATCAGAAAATAAAACTAATGACCTACATACGTCTGATTCAATATTTCGCTTTTAATATTCGACTTTAACACCATCAGGTATACCTAAAGTTACCGTGTTTAGTTTTAATTTATTGCATTTGATTTAGGCAATAAAAGGAAAACCTCAAATTAGTTTTGAAAATGATCATTGTTTAATATCTTTACACATTATTGCGTCATGCAGTTAAATTTTCAATCCTCAGAGTGTTGCGCCAAATGTGACGTGTTAATAAGTAAATATGGAAGTCCGTGTGGCTTTCGCCGCTTTATCCCTTATGACATGGCTACAGACAAAGGTTGTTATCTGTAACATTCATATTTTTTCTCTAATATGAATCGACAAAGTGCTATTCAACTATTCTAGAATAAGTGAACTGATTCGAATATCCAGAGATGTATAATAGAGGGATTATATGTCTGTGGACAAACTTTGGGCACTAAGTCGCCAATTCTCGGGTCTTTCTATCTAATGGAAAAACAATCTGGAATGTGAAACATGTAATTCTCTCCCCCCTCCCCCCCCCCAAAAAAAAAAAATTAAAAAAAATAAAATAAATGCTGGGGACCACTTGCTTATCTGTAAAGACTGGCGTTCAGCCGGAAAGGCCAAAGAAGAAATTGTATTTAGAGCTTAATGAGGTAGACACGCACATTGATTTGTTGATGAACATTTTCGACAACTCACGAATAAAACCATTAATAAACAATCAAAAATTAAATAAGTTTTATATTATTTTGATAACCAGTAAACCTATTAATAAATTGACCACATTGAACATTTGTTTTTCAAAACAGTTAAATTTTTTTTTAAAAATATGTATTATGCAAATAATAATTTTTTCATCGGTAACAGCATCGAGGAGACGTCACGTCTTTGAAGCGCTATTGTGACGTAATAACGTTTATGCCACGAAGATCCCTTTTCGCTTAACGCAACTCAATATATTATTAAAAACTGTAATCAAGGAATAATTATCTTCTAATTGGTATTTGCGATCGTTAATGATGATTTAACGGTCGCAAACTGAGTTTTACCGGTGACGCGTAAGCGGAGCCGGTAAAACGGATGTTTGGGACCGTTAAATCAGCATTAACGGTCGCAAATATCAAATTAGAAGATAAGTTATTCCCATTCTAATGCAATCCGTGTATTTTGTTTGTTGTTTACGTCTTATTCTGTTGAATTTCATGAAAAACGTCATGGGGCATTGTGTTTTTGCGTCGCTCTATTATGACGTCACAATGAAAAATCTTTCACGCTCGTTAATGCTAGTTTTACTGCTTCAAACATCAGTGCATTAGCCAATCAAAATGTGTTTTGCAATTGCATTATTAGAATGTTGTCTTCCTTATTGAACGATTCTCGCATAGCAAATCATAGTAACTTTTACTTTACTGTAGTGATCATTTTAATACGGAAGCCCTTTGGTGCCACGCACGAAAAATATTTATTCTGGCGGCCGCCACTTGTATATCTGGCGGCCGCCACATATTTTTCTGGTGGCCGCTATATAATATCTGGCGGCCGCCACATATTTTTCTGGCGGCCGCTATATAATATCTGTCGGCCGCTATATAACATCTGGCGGCCGCCACATGATTTATCTGGCGGCCGCCAAATATTTATCTGGCGGCCGCGACTTATATATCTGGCGGCCGCTACATAATATTTGGCGGCCGCCAGATAACACCTGGCTTCCTGAATCGCGCGCATGTTTTAATGTGTGGTTTAAGAGGTGGATACAGTGTAAAAATTATAATAGCAACATCAATCAACCAAACTTGTAAGAGATTTCTTATGAACCAACACTCTAATCCACACTTCTAATAGATATGTTTTTGCATAGAGCAGATTAATATTTGATTTGAATTATGCAAGTATTTGTAGAGTGTTTCGATTATTAAGAAGCCTCATCAGGGGTCACGGACAAAAATCATGGTGTTTGCTGTAAGCTGTGATTGGTTGAGAATTAAATGAAGTTTTGAATTTTGGATTTCCAAGAATGGTGTTCCAATATTTCAGAATTCGTTTTTTATCATTTACTTTTTTATCAATAAGCAGCGGTTGTGTCAACATCCATCTTCTTAACCCAATAACACTCACCTTTTGCAAAATAATTTATGTGTCGGCCGCCAAATAATAAATGGCGGCCGCCAGATATTAAGTGGCGGCCGCCAGATACATAAGTGGGGGCCGCCAAATAATAAGTAGCGACCGGTAGATATATATGTGGCGGCCGCCAGATAAAATATTTTTCATACGTGGCGTCAACGGGCTTCCGTATTACATAAGTGGCGGCCGCCAGATATATGTGGCGGCCGCCAAATAATAAGTAGCGGCCGGCAGATTAACAATATAGTTTTCAACTGTTTTTTGAACAGAAAACAAACAAACCGTTTTCCTAATTGAGAGAGTGATTGATGAAGAAAGCAGCGAAATGCAGTAAAGATGAGTTGATTGAAATAAAGGAAAGCTTCTATTGATTTTCAGATTTCATGACCTGTTCTTTAACTTCATGATTAAGAAAGTTTACTATTGGGTTGTTATTTGTTTACGATATTTATAAAATTAATTCTCTCTAGTCTCTTGCTGAAATTTAATTAATTCATTGAAATGAAGAGTTATAAAATAAAAAGATTAAACATATTTTTTCTTTTAAAAAAGTTTAATTTTTCTTTACAATTAAGCAAATCCAAGTCAATATTATTTCAAGTTTATTTTCATTTTTATAATAAATGAATTATAGAATATTCATTACACCATTTATAAATGCAATACATTCACAACTAAAAATAGTTAAACTAAAGTATACGGTTCAAAAGTCTGTACATGTCCTTGTGAGTATTACATGTACCAATAACATTTGAGTAAAACGCAATCTTAACATTTACATAGTCTTGTGTTAAAAAGGAGAACAAATGTAACAGAGAAATTAGAATATACCCTGTTGCTGCTGTATGCATTCTATTCTCTTTTTTACTGCTGTCTTTATTATGTAATCTGGTTCTTGTCTTAGTACCTCTTGGTAAGTTTCTAATGCCCCGTGATAGTCCCCTACAGTTTGCTGACAGACTCCAAGCATATACCAGGATAAAGCTCTGTGTTTATATGGTACGTATATTCCATTATCATAACGGAGAAGAGTGCTGAGATCGGACAGGGAATTTAGATACTGACGTTTGTTGCCTAGTCTATAGTGTGATAACACAGAGATCATTTGCACCAATGCAAATGGTGAGACAGAAAATACACATTTTTCTTTCTCTCGATCTTCAAATATTAATTCTTCCATATAGTGTACTCCAAACCTAAGCACGATTTCTTTTATCATAAGTTTAAAAGTTGTTTTAACACTAATTTCTTCTCTGCGTCTTTGTTCGTCTTCAATACCAGGACGCTGAAGGGGAATTGTCCAAAGTCTTTTTTTAGTCAGATTAGTTATATAAAGTCCTTCCATATATCTCCCCGTCCGATAGTAATACATAGCTAAATACAATGAATCCGAGACGGTTCCTATCCGTGATAATATTTTCAGAATGTTGCAAAGGTTTCTATCTACGTGATAGAAAAGCTTATGCGGAAAGTTTGAAGCATTTTTTAATAAAATAAATGGGATAAGAGCAAAAACCCTTGCTGTGAAGACCTGTAATGTAAAGGAATGGTACTGGGAAGTTGAAAAATGTAATAAATTTTCCAAAGAGTTTAAAAAGGAAAAGCATTCTTCCAAATTTTTGAATTTTATGCAAACGTACGATACTTCATAGAATAAACATTTTTCAATACAACAACGACACACGTGATTGAAAAACTGTGCTTTAGCACAATTGATCACAGATAGTGGTCTGCTGAGGACTGGTTCAAGGATGGATCTGAGAGTTGGACTTTGGAGTACACAGGATACACCTTCACTGTAATACTGATTAAGCTGTTCTAACAGGGATTCTCGAGCAGTACCGACAACCTTGTTTATAAACATATTATTCTGTGGAATGAAAAAATTGGGAAATTTTCCACGATTGACACATTGAAAGATGAATTTAAAGCACGTCCAAAAACATTTTAGTAATTTGTTAGGATTCCAACTTAAATGCCCTACTTGTATTAACCAGAACAATGTAGTTTTCATGAAGTAAGAGCACAGCAATGGCTCCTCTATGTTGTTATTGATAACTTCACTGAGAAATATCTTGAGGAGTCCATAGCATAAAAAATGAGTATGATTCATGGCGTATACTATCTTTAGTTCGGCAAGAGAAAAGGATAATCTCCATTCTAATTCATTTTCACTGGCAGTGCATTTACTTCCGACAGCAACACAATGAATATTGTTGTTTAAGATATCATTAAGCACACTTGCAGGAGGCCACATGTGCAAGAGGCATCTATCTCTCCACCGATCTGTAATAGTTGGCCAATATTTGCTTGTGAAACAAATTGCATTATCGATGGATGAAGATTCACCGTTATAAAGTAAACAAGGACCATGAAATAAGGGATTTTGAATATCATGATCTTCAACCCATGCTTGCTTCAGTAAAACATTGGATACGTAAATTCTTTCATTTAAGGTAATTATTGATGCTGAGAGTGTTCTTGTGACCGAAGTAAGAAGCTGTAGTCGAACAAATCCAGGCGGGGTATAAGTGTCCTCCATGAGAAAAATAGCATGTTCTAGTGGATCTTATGTATTGAACTGGGAGATGTCATTTATTACTTTACAATAAGGACACCAACACAGGTAATCCTCATCTGACGTTTTTAACCTGAATCCCTCCCTACGACTTCCGCTTAGCATAATTTTACCTCTTTTATTGACATCAGACACACTTATACTCTGGATCATCATGTCTTCCATGTCTTTAACGTCTCGTCTGATGCGCACTTCCGTCGGTGTCCCTATCCTCTGACACAGTCCAAAATACAGAGCCTCTGATATGTGCTGAGAGTTTTCCATTGTCTAAATTTTGTATGAAAAATTCATGAAATTATGCATTTCATAACAGGATCATAAAAAAACAATTTTTTGAGGGAGCAATTTACTTCTTGAAAAAAAAATTGTTCAATACTTAATGTTTAAGTGATATGTTATGAATTTCAATATTAATATATAAGAACTTAAGAAGGTTTATTGATAGACATTAAAATAAGGCAATCCTATACGGACTTTGATATTAAATATTTTTGTTATCTCCATATCCTTCCCATGCTCTTTAAATGCATTTTTTGATTTATTAATTTATTTAATTATGAAGTTGAAAAGATGTTTGGTGAATATTCATGCAGCGGATATGATAAAACAAAAGTAACGGTATAGGAATAATGGAAATATTTTTTCAAACCAAAATTTATTTGATAAAAATAAAAGCACAAAAAATTCATTTTTATAAGGAAACCCAACCCGGGGTTGAACTTGTTTCCAAACAATACAGAACGCTTGACAGCTCGGCAATCAAGGCAAGTTAAAAACTTTCTTTCGATGCTGATGGAATTTTTGCGACGACGCCATATACTTCACGGTCATTGGGAATGACATTGAGATAGAGTTATTTGAACATACGTTTTATTTGAGAATCGTTACAGATACACATTGCATTGAAATTAATTTTTATTTATGAATCACTTTTTACAAAAACTCTATTAACCTATTATCACTTCCCTAACCAGAAAGGTATGAATACAAAAATCACAAAAAACAAAGAGTTTACTTTCGTAAGGAAATCCTTTTCCGCCACAACCCGGGATTAAACTCTCGACCCGCAGAACCTGTCTCCTAGCAGTACAGTGAAAAAAGTAAACTTATATTCTTGAACTGTTTTGTAGCCGTGCCTTATTTATAAAATCCCTGTCATGTGACATAAAGCAGTGACGTAATAATGAATAAATAATGTTGATTGTATTTAAGACTTGAAATTAAAGTCTAATTTGCACCAAACAATAAAAAAAAAATAATGACAAATAAGTACAACTGTCCTGTGTTCTATTACACAATGAAGATCGTTTTTAGCTACTTGATCATGTTGATCATAGCAAAGTCTTAGGGTGACTTTGGCCGGTCAACAGAGGAAACCAGCTACTCCAAGGCAAATGAGCCAATATTTTGGATTTCATGGGATACGTGCTTATAGATTGTAATTATCTGCAATGTGTGAAGTCTATAAGAGATCACTACTGTCTGTTATCTTAATCCTATTCAAACAATAAAATCATAAAAATCTTCGCCATGACTGTAAAATCAAAGTTTAATTTTTTTTTTCAAAAATAATGTAAAGAAGTTTGAAATTTCTCCGTTGGCATGGCACCTGATCCCACTTCTTGTGTTTTAGAGGTCCATGTCTGCTCTTGAATACTGTTCGTTATCTCCAGATCGTTCATTAAAATAAATACACCGCTTACCTGATTAGGTCCGCATAGCCACGAGTAGACCAATTTCAATCATTCAAAAATCAACAACAGTTTTATAAAAAGATCAGGAATATAAAAACACATATACAAAACTTTGGAGTTCACCTACCTGTTTTATGTTCTTTCAAATATTATTGTCACGACAGTTAAAAATTTCCAGCGTCAGTTTCAAGTATTATTTAAAGTAGATAACTTCATTTAACTGAACTGGTGTGAATTATATGTTCAATAAAGTTACATTAAAATGGAATCTTAATAACCTTAAGTCAAGGAAGCACAAAACTGCGTAATCTTTGAGAGGACATCTGGTTAATAGAATACTGAACATGTGCTTAAATAGAAATAGTTGTTGTCTGTCAACGGTGATAAGACAAACACTTCATATGCCGGAAAGAGGAAATTCGGAATATTTAAAATGGTTTATGGAAACACCATAAATCCCACATTGTGCAATCAAATCGTTCAAACAATGTGTTTTCTTCAACATAGGGTTGTATATTTATGTGCAAATGGGTAATGAAGGTAACAACATTAATAAGCATATAACCATTACCATAGCATGTGATATAATAGTGTTGGGACATTCTTTTACATGCATGCGAGGATTATTCTTTCATTAAATATATAAACATTAAAATACAACAAATTTTATCTTCCATTTACAAAACTTGAAAATATAAAAAGGAACATACATTAAAATGTTTTTATAATTGACATATTGTTATTTTAAATTGAGATATATTTCAAAGTGCAGCACAGTTGAGGTTATAAAAAGGGGGCAAGCTTAATTTGTACGGTAAATGTTAACTAATCAATTCTTAAAAATTACCACAAAATTGGGTTATTTGCTAATTTAATCGAGGAAAAGCATCAAAATACACGAAAACTTACTACAATGTGCATTTTTGTCGTCAATTAAGTCCCACATTACAAGTTATAAACAAGTCACTGATCGCTTTACTACTTGTCGACGTGACGTCATTTCGGAAAACGTGAAGTAGTTATTATTCAGTTAGAGGCAGATCAAGTAATATTTTCTCAACGAAAAATGTATTCTATGATCAAATAAAATATTAACAGATAATCTATAGGCCACTACCTTGGTTTCAATGTCTTCTTAACGATTTTATTGATGTATTTTCTGTATATTGCGTATTTTAATTGATATTGCCGTGTATTCGTATGAATTTACATCGGAGGGTAATGTGGGGTCTTAATAAGTCGATCTAGTGCAAGGGCATACACCCAATGGACCATAGTAAGCTCAGATATCTGAAAAGTGCTGCATGCGATCCCGATGGAATCTTGAAATAATTTAATTTTTTCAATATTTCATGCCATTATCCAGCAAAAAATACAGCATTTAAAAACCTGTAAGTGGCAGGCGTTGGCACGATAAAGATCCCTCACTGCTCAATGGCCCTGAGTGCCGAGTAAAGGTCAAATTTGAAGCATATATATATATATATATATATATATATATATATATATATAAAGCACAAATTACAACAACTCTTAAACTAATATAACTGCCCTAAGTGAAGGAATATTAATATAGAAAGCACAGAGAAATTCACTTTTACAAGGATACTCACTTCCGCCCCAGCCCGGGGTTGAACTCGCGACCTACGGAATCTGTCTCCTAGCAGTATAGGAACAGCGCGTTAGACCGCTCGGCTATCTAGGCAAGTTAAAAAACTTGCTTTCGATGCCGATGGAATTCTCACAACGCTGCCCTACACTACACGGTCATTGAGAATGGAAGTGAGATACAGTTATTTGGACATTAGTTTTTAGAGGATTGTTACCAATACATGGTGTGATGAAATTAATTTTATTTATAAAGCACAAATTACAACAACTCTTAAACTAATATAACTGCCCTAAGTGAAGGAATATTAATATAGAAAGCACAGAGAAATTCACTTTTACAAGGATACTCACTTCCGCCCCAGCCCGGGGTTGAACTCGCGACCTACGGAATCTGTCTCCTAGCAGTATAGGAACAGCGCGTTAGACCGCTCGGCTATCTAGGCAAGTTAAAAAACTTGCTTTCGATGCCGATGGAATTCTCACAACGCTGCCCTACACTACACGGTCATTGAGAATGGAAGTGAGATACAGTTATTTGGACATTAGTTTTTAGAGGATTGTTACCAATACATGGTGTGATGAAATTAATTTTATTTATAAAGCACAAATTACAACTCTTAAACTAATATAACTGCCCTAAGTGAAGGAATATTAATATAGAAAGCACAGAGAAATTCACTTTTACAAGGATACTCACTTCCGCCCCAGCCCGGGGTTGAACTCGCGACCTACGGAATCTGTCTCCTAGCAGTATAGGAACAGCGCGTTAGACCGCTCGACTATCTAGGCAAGTTAAAAAACTTGCTTTCGATGCCGATGGAATTCTCACAACGCTGCCCTACACTACACGGTCATCGAGAATGGAAGTGATATAAAGTTATTTGGACATAAGTTTTTATAGGATCGTTACCAATACATGTTGAGATGAAATTAAATTTATTTATAAAGCACAAATTACAACAACTCTTAAACTAATATAGCTGCCCTAAGTGAAGAAATATTAATATAGAAAGCACAGAGAAATTCACTTTTACAAGGATACTCACTTCCGCCCCAGCCCGGGGTTGAACTCGCGACCTACGGAATCTGTCTCCTAGCAGTATAGGAACAGCGCGTTAGACCGCTCGGCTATCTAGGCAAGTTAAAAAACTTGCTTTCGATGCCGATGGAATTCTCACAACGCTGCCCTACACTACACGGTCATTGAGAATGGAAGTGAGATACAGTTATTTGGACATTAGTTTTTAGAGGATTGTTACCAATACATGGTGTGATGAAATTAATTTTATTTATAAAGCACAAATTACAACAACTCTTAAACTAATATAACTGCCCTAAGTGAAGGAATATTAATATAGAAAGCACAGAGAAATTCACTTTTACAAGGATACTCACTTCCGCCCCAGCCCGGGGTTGAACTCGCGACCTACGGAATCTGTCTCCTAGCAGTATAGGAACAGCGCGTTAGACCGCTCGGCTATCTAGGCAAGTTAAAAAACTTGCTTTCGATGCCGATGGAATTCTCACAACGCTGCCCTATATATATATATATATATATATATATATATATATATATATATATATATATATATATATATATATATATATATATATATATATATATCTGACTTGGTTTTTCATAAGAAATATTTTGATACACAAAACAAGTATATAGAACCATTCATTTTAACAAAAAGGTCATTGTCCACGAACGTTTTGGACAACCCTTGTGTATGTATATATATATATATATTTACAGTATAAACAAGCAGAGCAGAGAAGAATGAATGCATTATTAACCATATGGGCGTTAACAAAAAAAAAAGAATAAAGACAGAATCTCCTCATGTGATGACGCATTGAACATAAGTAGTTAAGTAGTTCACTGGCACATTGAATATAAATAGACATTGTGTAGAAGTGAATTACTGGAATAGTTTTTTCCCCTCGTTTTCACAGAACTCTAGGCATCTAGGTTTTGTAGCAAAGTACCTATCTGGAGTAATGACAGGATGATAGCGTCCAAGTTCTAAGATGGAATTCAAAAGGGAAAGGCGTATTGCATTAGTTTAATGGAGTATATCCGAAACTTCATCATTCATAATAACCATCTGTTGTGTCGACAAAATAGATAAATAATGATTGGCAGTTTTTGTCAAGGCTTTATTGTTTAATAGAAAAATGAATCATCAATACAATGATGTACTCAAGGTATAAATACGATGATGTACACAAGGTATAAATGCAATGATGTAGACAAAGTGTATATTGAATAAAGGCTACACAATGGATACAATGATATTCAATGATAGTTTAATGATATACAACGATGTTCAATGATATACAACGATGTTTAATGATATGAAACGATATTCAAAGATATACCATGATATACAAGGATATTCAATGGTATTAAATGATACAACAATATTCAATGATATACAACGATATTTAATGAAATACAAGAATATTCTATGATATACAATGATATCTGCATTCTATGAGCAGGTAATGTATTACCAGGACATTTACATCGACATTTTCAACAGTGAAAAATGTAGATTGTTTATAGAACAATGATACAATGACATACACAGCCAATTGTGCTTAACGTTAATTTAGTGTTAATCTCAATTAACATTAAATTAACGTAAGCTTGATGTTAGTTTAATGTTACTTTCGTGTTAAGTTAACATTAAAAAAGTTAACATTGAATTAACGTTAATTTTTAACGTTAATTTAACTTAACATTAATTTCATGTTAATTTTTAACGTTAATTTAACTTAACATTAATTTCATGTTAATTTTTAGCAGTAAATTAACATTAAAATTTTAATTTAAATATTAACATTAGATTAACGTTTATTAGTTAATGTTAATTTCATGTTAATGTGAATTTAACGTTAATTCTTTAATGTTAATTTCATGTGAATTAGAATAACATGAGATTAATGTTATTATTCAAATTTTGGACCTAACTTAAACATTGCTTGCCAATCATGTTAGTGACATTTCATTAATTATTAAGATGTCCATATGCGGATACTCAAAACCGCCGGGGTTGGTGGTTGGCGGGGGGGGGGGGGGGTATTGGCACTTGTGTCGGAAATAAATTTTTAACCTCAATATATAAAGATAACAGTTGTGTTAGTATTATACCATAGTTTCAAAAAGTATTTCCGACACAAGTGCCTTTGTGTTTGTGTAAGGGTGTGTTGCACGTGTGGGTTTGGGAAAGGGGGGTGCTCTAACTGTTAGCACCCTCTTCACCTCGTCTATTTTTTTTTCATGCATTCTTAAAAAAGTAATTTGTCTAGACTTGAATTATAAGCTCCATGTCTAACTTTCAAAATGTATGAAACTTAAATTGCCACCAACATATATATCAGTATATATATATATATATATATATATATATATATATATATATATATATATATATATATATATATATATATATATATATATATATATATATATATATATATATATATATATATATATATATATATATATATATACATATATATACATATATATACATATATATACATATATATACATATATATATATATATATATATATATATATATATATATATATATATATATATATATATATATATATATATATTAATAGAAGAATTGCTCTTCACCACATGTTGATTGTATTCTGTCTATTACTTTATTATGTTTATATGTAATTATATATGTTATACATGTATGTTTATGCCTAATGGGCCCTGATTGGTAATAAATAAATTCTATATCTATATCATAGGAATGCATAGGAAAAACCTTTTTAAAATCTTCTCCGAACTTATGTGGAATCATCCTCAGGTAGTGTAGATTCAAGTTTCATCAAATCATGACCCCCGGGGGTAGGATGGGGCCACAATGGCCGACCAAAATTTTACATAGGAATGCATAGGAAAAATTTTTAAAAATCTTCTTCAGAACCATTAGGTTAGGAATGATTAATCTCCTGATGTGATGAGGAAGCATCCATAGATACTAAATGTAATTTGTTCAAATCATGATCCCCCGGGTTAAGGTGTGGCCACAATGAGGGATCACAGACTTGCATAAGAATACATAGGAAAAAGAATCTTCTCCAGAACAGAAAAAATTGTTTTGTCAAATTGACATGATCTGCAAGTAGTAAAAAGTTAAATTAATTCAAATAATGCCCCGGGGATTGGGGGTTAGTGAGGGGTCACAATGGGAGATTAGGTAATGGGTTGGTAAAATCTTTAAAAATCTTCTTTTCAAGTATGGCAAAATAATATATGTATGCTGTATTGTAATAGTGACATTTCCAATAGAAAATTCAAACCCCCCCTCCCCCAATAAGTATAAAGTAAGCTTCTCAATACTTAACTGATCTGTTCTTTTAGCTAGCCCATGTGGTCAGGTGAGGGATGTGGCCAATGGACCTCTTGTTTCATTCATTGTATTTTATACAAATTTGAGTTGTTAATGTATTGCTGAAGTACATGTATTTTATTTTCATATAATTATTATGATATATGTGTTTGCCTCTCTTCTTTTTCAGATTGGAAAAAGAAAGAAGATTTGTAGCATTGTATTGAATATGCCTGATTAAAAGTATAATTGGATGAATTGATGTTTTTCTCTTTTCTTCAGAAAATTTGAAATCGGGAGGCAATGCTCGGAATTTTAGAGATTTTGTTGAAAGAGGTGATGTATATATATATTTAAATTCATGTATAAGCTCGATTGACATATATTTAACGTTAAATATTTAACATTAAATTAACGTTATTTTCATGTTAAATTAACGTTAGGCACAATTGACTGTTTAAGCCCAATTATTGGCCACGGACCCTTGAAGATAACAGGTTCAGCAGGGCAAACATTCGGCCAAATGTCTACGCATGAGAGCTTTAAAGGCTGGACATGTGAAGACATCCGCCACATTGCGGGCAAATTTTGCCCATGTCATGAAAAAAACTGCTATCAATTACAGTTCTACAAAATTAATTGCTGTTTGTCATATGCAATATACAATAGAACAAAAGAATTTTAGATGACTTTTCGATTAAAGCGTTATTACATTTACATGTACAATAACTAGTGCTTTTTCCAATAGTAATTTAAAAAACGGAAATATTTATAGTCATGTATTTCAATTAGGTAACAAGATTGACCTGCATAACTCAATTATTTGGGTAATGTAATAATAATTTATCAAATTACGAGGAATGATCATAAAGTTCCGGAAGTAATTGATAAACTTATATAAAAGAAGAAAGAATAAGTTTCAGCGTTCATTATTTTTTCTAATTCGTCCACATTTAAGAAATTATGATGCACATCGTTCTGTCCAGGCGCAAATCACGTTATCCGGCTGTCACGTGACATGCTCCGTAGCATTCTTATCACAGAAGCTTAATTGTAAGATTTAGAAACAGGTTGCATTAAAAAGGATATCTTTTCCCAGAAGGTCGACCATCACAACCCTAGTCCTCTCTCTCAGGAACGGCGTTTACCCTATATGGATATTGGAAAGGTACCTTCTTTTTGTCATATCTGAAATGTTTAAAATCTATATTTTGTTTTATCTGTTTACATGCTGCTGGTTATCCTAAATACCTGGGTTAACTGGCAATAGTAAATGGGTATTAATGTGCAATTAAAGATTAAAAAATCTCAAGATAACGATATTTTTATGCATTTAATAATCATATTACTGGAAAAGACAAATAAGCCAAGTTAAGAAAATCAAACTTTTATGAATGACTAAATTAACACTTGACAGAAAAGCAGAATAACAAATCAAATTTCATTCTATCAGCTTCAAAACACGGAGGGACCAATCACCAAATAAAGTAAGCAAAGAAGCCTCAAGATTTTTTTTTCAAGATTACTCTTCGGTTTATTGCACATTTTTGTCCCCAGAAAAGTCATAATTTGAAAAGTTCTTGCAATAAGCTAAGCTGTATACATTGTATGAGAAATCTAAATAAAACAAAAAAATATTATAGTTTAAAATTAAGTAGTTCACTGACAATTTTTGTTTTTAAAGCGTCACAAACTACACCTGACTGTGTTGGGTTTTGTATTAATTTTAAGAAAGAAGAAAAAATATACAGCTTTTGCTTCAAAATATTGGGGTCAGAGGTCTACTAAAGATCAATATTTACATATTTCAATGATATTATTATTTTATTCTTTATATCAAAATATTGAGCTTTAGCAGACCTGCACACGGTGACTTTTGCTCAAAATATTAACGTAATATACACCATTTTATGTAGAAATCATGAAAATTTTAAACTTACGTCATTATCCTGACGTCATACATGTATTAAACATATGACAACATGGTATATGAATGAAGGATATGGAGAAAACGAACAGTATTCAATATCAAAATCCATAAAACAAAATAAAATAGGAGCAGAGTAAACATGGACCTCTAAAAAATCAAAGGTGGGATCAGATGCCATGGAGGAGTGAGCATCCCCTGCTGACCACTCATACCCGCCGTAAACTCAGTGCTTTAAAGTCTGCAGATAACTCCCCCCCCCCTGTTTTAAAAATAATTATATATTTGTCCGTCAAACTTTTATTTTGTGAGTGAATATTGACATTTCCGCATTAATATCTTTACAAAATGATAATTATGAAATGTTTACTATTGTAAACTGGACGAGATTTGAGGAATTGAATAGTCCTAAATGAAATTATTATTCAATGATTTGATCTATAATTCTTGTATCTTTGTCTCTCATACTAAATTACTTAATAAGTACTTGTTACTATCAACATCCGTCGTCAATTGATTGATGAACATTATGTATTTTCGGCTCAGGTGATCTAAAAAGGTTGGCATAAAATTATTTTGCAGGTGATGTTAGATTATTACTATGTATATATGGAACGTCTCGTTTATCGTCTTATTTACATGCTAGTTGGTCTTTGTCGTCTATAGTCAGTAAAATATCCAAACATGTGTCAGACGCAATGCAAATATTGGAATACCCATAGTATTTCAAAAATAATTTTATTTTTATATGTTTATACAGATATATATATAGTTATATTTTTAATAAAAAATTCAGATACCATGTATTTACATACAGATTGTACCATAATTGTCTTTACAACATAAGAAGTATGTTTTTTGTTCTTTGTCTAGATTTGTGTTTTTCACCTTAAGCAGCCACCGTTTTTCCGTCTCGTCAGAATTGTACATTCTCTAATGCGTTGTTCCAGTTAGGCTGGATTGACCATTTCCTTTGACGACTCATCAACATACGGGTCGCTAGAGGGTCTTTCATTTTTGGAAGTTTGACTGCCACAGGTAGATCTTGATACCGAAATAAATCCCAAACTAACGACTCTTCGCAGGAGAAAATCGAATGTATCCTTCCAAAATAAAATGTAGATCCAAGGATAAATGATCGAATTCAAAATGGAAAGACGAATCAAATAAAGTTCGAACTCTCCGTTTCCCGAAATGGTTACTACTGCATGGCCAAATATGTTTATCTGTTAAGAACATAAAAATAAGTCTCTTATTTTATACACTCGGTACAGAGGTACATGTACTATGCATTGTTAATACTCTCATAGTAGATCAACCTTTCAATGAACCATTTGCATTCTAAAATGTTATAAAATGTCTACCATCAACTTAAGGATTATTCAATACTTACTAAAAGTGATGAAAAACACGCAGAAAACAAGACCACGATTAGGAAGAGGAAGACAATGATGTGGATATTCTTCTTCTTAGTTATGTTTTTTCTTCTTCTGTTGGCTATCGTAACAGACCCGGACAATCACCACTGTGTTCAGTACGGCTGTGGTGGCGAGGATCAGAATGCCAGTCAGGGAATACAACATGGCCAGGATCCTACTCAATGTGTCAGAATCTGAAAAATCCATAAAACACCAAGAACCCGGGAAAAAAAATTCTGGCTTTTCTGATCGACCATCAAATGGAGGCTGGACATAAAGTCAGAGAAAATCCAAATTCCTGTCAGAGTTAAAACAGTTTTTCTGTTTTTGGTAGGAGAGTTATAAAAGTGAGGATACAGAATTGCTATAAAACGGTCAAAAGACATGGCACAGACAATAAGTGCCGAGGCCAGGATAGTAAACATGAATATAAATGCCACGTAATCGCACAAACGCGGTGGGTAGGTAAATTCGAAGTAGGAACCATATCGCACCATGATGATCGGGTGGGAAAGTAGCACCCCGTAACATCCTGTTCTAATTCTTATTTTACTGCAACAGGAATTTTATATATAATGCGATGATACTATACATAAAATAGTATGTCTTAACAAAGACGAGCTTAAAAGATGAATCTACACTAACCGGGATTTTCCATCCCAAAAAGGAATATCGGAAACACATTCTCTGTGCAATACATCAATTTTATCAAAGCAAATAAATAACACTTTGTTTACTTTATAAACAAAGCAGAGTAGAGAAACATGAATGCATTCAGTTTGTACGGGATTCACCACAACAAAGAATGAATTCAGAATCTCCTAATGGGATCACGCATTGATACCACAGAGACTGAAACATTTATTGCATATTTAGATATTTTACTAGAAAAAGAATAAGGCAATGGTAACCCAATTACAAAGCCATTTTCCCGATCATGACAAGGAGCACTTGGTGGAAGTGATCTATCGACAAGGAAATTTCACTCCTCCATGGCACCTTATCCTACCTTATGTGCATTAGAGCTTGTGTTTGCTATGATATTGATTTGTTTTGTTTAATTGAATGTACAAGTTTGAATATTTTAGGTTTTCCACACTTCATCATGAAAAATAAGTGTATAAGAAGAGTTTCAAACAAAATGTCCCATTATATACTGTTACGTTCAAACTGTTCTATTTTAATGAAACCTTACAGTACGTGCCTCACCATGCCTAGGTATTGAATATTAAAATCAAAATCATCTAAACGAGGATCATTGCACAATAATTAACGCATCACAGTAAAATGAAGAATAAGAACTCTTTCAAAGCAGCTATTTCCACATGATTAATACAATTTAACAAAATTATAAAATCGAAGGTTTAAAAAAAACTAAATACAATTTTATATACAGGTAAACTGATTTTTAAAATTATTTTTTAATGTAGTAATAGTGTTTTTGTAACGTTCTGGTAAACTAAAGTTCAGTAATTTTTCTCTTTTAAATATGTATTATCTGTGATTTGTTATTATCCATGTACAAAGTGCCTTATCTGCACTCTGGTTAAAATACTAAATCTATTTTAGAGTTTTGATCAACAATGGACCAAGTACCAGATACAGCCCAGCACTTTATAGAGTAATACTGTAATGCCTGTCATCAGCGACTCTGTGACCAATGCAAACAGCACCATCTAGAGCAAAATGATGGACATGAGATTGTCCTTTATCACGAAAGAAAGAGAAAACTTCCTTCAGAGAAATATAGGATCCACTCCACACAAACCATAAATATACATGTAATGTTGGCCAGAGTCCTCCTTGTTCTACATGCCTTGCCCAACATCACAGTGATCACGATAATAGTGACCTTGAAACCATTTACAATGACATTCTACAGCAATATCAGAAAAAAATCATATATATGTGGAAAAAAGTCATTCCTAAATTTCAAGAAAGTGTTAATCCAATTGAGAAAAAAGAGAAAATGTTAAGAAAGAAATTGTCGAGTTTAAATTTGCAATGAAGAATAGAGCAGATGAACTGAAGAAAGCTATTGACAGTATACTAATTGGTAATAGCAAAAAATCTGGATGAGAACACAGTCTTTTAGAAAATGAGAAACAGAGGAGTACATAAAGTACCTTGAAAAAATGATTACTAAGTACGAGAGTAAAATATCTTCAATAAAACACACTGACCTCATGAAATTCCATTTAGACATTTCATTGGATACTCTGAAGATGCCTAGCAAATCTGAACCCAAACTGCCAACTTTTACATTAGGTACACTAAATAAACAAGAAATATCCAAACAGTTTGGCGAAATAGAAGTTGATTTATCGGAAGTTTAAAGCTTTTGTTTGCCAAAAACGTAAGTGAAATAACTATCAAGGAACATACTTGCCATGTGTCTCCCTTGCCTCCTAATAAATTTTGGGCTAGTGATGTCACGGGAAATCTCATTCTCTCTGATTTGAAAGGAAACATCTCACAGAAAATATCCATATTCAGAAAGACATATTTCCAAGGTAACCAATACAGTTACCACAAAGGGAGAACTTTTATGCACAAAGTATTGGGTAAACTCTGTGTACAGAGTAAAAAGTGGCAAGTCCATCAACAAGTTTATTAAGACAGGGAACTGGGAACCTGGAGCCATCTACTCTTCTCCTATCAACGGGCACATATTGGTTGGGATGGAGAGAAATTCAGACCAGAAAATTACCAGATACGACAAAGAAGGAAAGAAACTACAAGACATACAGTGGGATGATAAAGGAAAAACTCTCTACAAAAGTGTTAAATATATTACAGAGAATATAAAAGGAGATATCTGTACATCAAACTTCTGGGCCCGAAGCGTGGTTGTGGTAAGAGTATTAGGAGAGTACTGGTTCTCTTACACTGGTCAGGAGTCTCAGGATGTATTTATGTACAGATGTTCTGGGACACATCCTGGTTTGTAATGACTATTCTATATTTCATGAAAATCGTTCTAGTGTCCACTTGCTGGACATTAATGGTCAGTTCCTGTCTCTCCTATTCCACCAGATCATTTTCCTAAAGAACCCCGTGCTCTGTTTATTGAAGATCAACACAATATCTGGGTAGGGGATGGTACAGTTCTACTGTCTCTGTGTAAAAGTATTTGCAGAACACAACAAATTGATTTTTATCTATGTATTTTTTATGCTTCATCAATCTGTGATTATGATAAAATAAATAGAATAGAGATATTTTCCTGTCGCAATGGGTTTACATAATATCAACTAACGATTGCAATACTGTATTAGTTTCTAAGATATAAAAAATTCTTACATTCTGAAATAATTTTCTTGCCTTGCTTTAATGTTCTCTTAACATGAGACGTTGTTTTACGTGGAAAAAAGGGGGTAGAGGGAGATAAAGGTGACAAAATTACGCGTTTTACTAATATCATATAATTATAGAAGAATGAAATATTTCGGGGTGGGTGGGGTGGAGGTGCATTTTAATGATTTTTTTAAATGAAGCTAATCAATGCATATTTAAATCCTCAATAAAAAGAGATTATATACAAGGGTTGTCCGTAAAGTTCGTGGACAAGCTAAAATTCAAATAAAAATAGTGTCATTGATATTTATTATTAACATATTTATAATCCTGTACAAAATGTGAATTACAAAATGTAAAATTATATTCAATTTCAAATATATAATTAAAATTATTGCTTCATTATTAGACTTGGTATGATGACCCGGAGCAGCGCAATATTTTGATTAAAAATTTATTTATTACTTTATAAATATATCATTTGTATTTTGTAAAATTCCTCGAAAATTAGAATTGCTTTTACTTTATGAGGTTGACAAAAATTAAATCTTCAAATCTGAAAAATTTGAACGTTCAGAGTTTAGAAATGGCTGAGAAATCGACGTTTGAATCTATGAAGACGGGATTGGGATTTTGTTTTTTAAGGGACGTTTTCGGAAAAGGTGTAGCAGAGAGCTTCGATAAAATTCTGTATAGACATTACAAAAACACCAGCAGAGATCCATAAATGCTGTAAACAGTCGGAAAAATATATTTTAAAAACCCTTCTTAAGTATTTAAGTGGAATATATAATTTTCGGGCGAAGGAAACAATTTACAGGGTGACATGTTTGAAGGAAGACCATCATTGCTGTAATAAATGAATTTTATAAGTTAAACGTGATCATGACTTTGCCGTATTTCCGTAAATAAAATCGTCTTTACACGGACAGAGGTTGGATGATTTGCAAAATATGAGACAGGCATTGTCAAATATTATTTTACGAATAAAACCTGAACAATTTTTGCACATTTTTTTGACTGATTAAAACGACATAAGAAATGTATTGAGTTAAACGGTAACTATATTGAGAAAATTTACATGTGTTCGTATTTAGCTTTTAACGTTGGGTAACGTCAAGAATATTCGTTTCAGTGCTCCGGGTATGAGTGTGTGTCTTTTTTGTATCTGATATAAATATAACTATTTTTGTTTTGTTTCTGTTGAAAACTTGCATATTTATAAAATGAAATGTGAATTTAATGAAAATAATAGTTTCATATATTTTGTCAATGTTAGTCAGTAATTATAAATGTTGTCCACGATTTTTAAGGACAACCCTCGTAAACACTTCAATATGTTCAAGGAGAAAAACTAAAATCGTTTACTTTTGGTTGCAGTGTTTGTTTTTTTTTTAACTCATCAATTATAATAAAACAAGATAACATTAATGAATCTGTAACAGAAAAAATGACCCCTCAAAATTAATTATGTTCCAAAAGTGTTTATGAATTTAAATAATTATTTTTTAAATGCAAATAATAAAATGCCGGCTTTCAACATGCACAATATAAAGAGCTACCAGTTAAGCAAGATCAGCGAAATATTTTAGCGCAATTTGACGTCATTTTAATTTTGACGTTATTGTGTTCAATTGTGACGGCAGTCAAGGTTATTGTGACGTGCTTGAGTCGACGCTGTGTTAAAACGTATGCGTATATCAATCAGATAGGGCCTCGTTAAGTGAAATCTTTCAGGCTTTCGGTATATAAGACCTGGTTTACTTTATATAAATGTTATGTTGATACAAATTCAAAACTTTTTTAAAATGTTCACAGAATAATTACCTACAACTCCTTAGATAAGAAGCTCACGGTCCTTATAGGTCACCTGGGTATCCGCTACACCTTCCAACAATTTAATTTGATTTGTGTTTAAACCAGAGGCCAGAAACTTCACAATATTGAAATAGACAACATTGCTTATCATAATTATTGTCCCCCGCTTTCGCGAAAGCGAGGGGACATTAAATCTCATTCGTCTGTCCGTCAGTCTGTCCGTCTGTCAGTCTGTCAGTCTGTCCGTCACAAAAACTTTAACCTTGCCCATAACTTTTGATTTAGTAGAGCTATGACTTTCATATTTCACATGTGTATTCCTTGTGACAAGACCTTTCTTTGGGTACCACCAAATTTGACCTTATGACCTTGACCTTACAGTTTGACCCACTTTTACACAGAAATTTCAAACTTTTACTTTGGCCATAACTTTTGAATGGACGGTACTAGGACTTTCATATTTCACAAATGTATTGTTTTTGGAAAGACCTTTCATTGGATACCAACAACCTTGACCTTTTGACCTTGACCTTGGAGATTTCCGTATCTATGAAAAAACTTTAACCTTGGTTATAACTTTTGAACAATACGTACTACGGCTTTCATACTCAACATTTATAATCCTGATGAAAAGATCTTTCATTGGATACCAAGAACTTTTACCCTTTGACCTTGACCTTGGAGTTTCAACTACTTTTTAAAAACTTTATCCTTGATCACAACTTTTAAACAGTAGATACTAGGACTTTTATATTTCACATATGTATTCCTTGTTGCAAGACATTTCATTGGATACCAAAAACCTTGACCTTTTGACCTTGACCTTGGAGATTTACATACTTATGGGAAAACTTTAACCTTGACCATTACTTTTGAACGTGAGGGCTAGGGCTTTCGTACTTCACATATGTAACCTTTTTGAGAAGACCTTTCATTGGTTACCAACAACTTTTACCCTTTGACCTTGACATAGGAGTTTTAACTACTTTAAAAAAATTAACTTTGGTCATAACTTTAGAACGGTAGATACTAGGACCTTTACATTTCACATGTGTATTCTTTGTGACAAGTCCTTTCATTGGATATCAACAACTTTGACCTTTTGACCTTGACCTTAAAGATTTACGTACTTATGTAAA
The DNA here is from genome assembly GCF_032062105.1 of Saccostrea cuccullata. NCBI lineage: Eukaryota > Metazoa > Mollusca > Bivalvia > Ostreida > Ostreidae > Saccostrea > Saccostrea cuccullata. Next base: position 56,874 of record NW_026926086.1, on the reverse strand, counting down.
AACTTTAACCTTGACCACAACTTTTGAACGGTAAGGGCTAGGGCTTTCATGCTTCACATATGTAATCCTTGTGAGAAAACCTTTCATCAACAACTTTGATCCTTTGATCTTGACCTTGGAGTTGACCTACTTTTGAAAAACGTCAACTTTGGCCATAACTTTTTACCGGTCAGGATAAGGGTTTTCATCCTTCAAAAAAATCAACTTTAATGATAATTTCTATAAAATGACATATGATAAGATGTTCATATTAGACACAATATGTCATAAAAAATAATATCTCACCAACAAAGACACCGAAAGCGGGGGACCACGATTCTTTGAATTTGCTTGTACATATACACTTGAAATGCTAACTTTGGTTACTTAATACCCAGAGGTAGGTCAAGAGTAACAAAGAGAAAATTTAGTACCACTTTGTAAGAAAATGTGCACCCCATCCCACAGGAACCACTGACCCTGGGGCCACAAATTTCATACTTTTGGAAATTTCATCATGGTCATAAATTGTTGATTAATATCAGAATGGGGATTTAAGAGCATTAATATATTTTCAGACTTTGTACCCCCCTTTCCAAAATTTTCACTATATAATCTTTAAAGCCCAGCTGGAGCAACCACTTTTGAAATAACGACCACCATTGGAATAATAAATTCAATAGTGGTTGAACATGTTGAAAGTGCATTTCAATAGCAACCGTAGCTAGTAACTACTATTGAAATACGTCCACTATTGAAATAATTATTTCAGTAGTGGGTGAGAGTGCATTTCAACAAGCATTCTGAGAGTATTGCATAAGCAATACATGTCCCCTACCGTGTTCCCCTTTTTTCTTCAGGATGTCATTTTTTAATGTGCAAAAGTCATGTCCCCGCAAGGTTAAACTGAAAGATTTTCAAGTTGTAAATGCCTTAAATCTAATAGAATAATAAACATTAAGACGACAATTCAACTCATTTATCCATCGTCTTTTCCTCGCTTCATATTTTTGTCGACAATCGGAAGTTAACGCAGTTCGAACCCGATCTTAATTAAGCGATTATGAAAAATATTCAAAATGCCATAATTCTGTCAGAAATCAATGAAGCGAAACGAAATTCAAACTTGATCTGTAACTCATTAAGATACACTCACTTACCAAAATTCAGCTCAATATCTGCAAGCGTTTAGAAAAAAAGTGCGGAAAACCAAGTGGGAATGAAAAATATTCAAAATGCCATAATTCTGTCAAAAATCAATGAAGCGAAACGAAATTCAAACTTGATCTGTAACTCATTACGATACACTCACGTACAAAAATTCAGCTCAATATCTGCAAGCGTTTAGAAAAAAAGTGCGGAAAACCAAGTGGGACAGACTGACGGGGACAGACAGACGGACGGACAGACAGACAGACAGACGGACGGACGGACGGACGCAGAGGAAACCTATAGTCCCCTCCGGTTTCACCGGTAGGGGACTAATAACAAACATAGGTAATACTGTATACATGGTTATTTTCGCCCCGTGTTCTTTTCGCCCTTTCACACTTGAAAACAATTTTTTCCCGTTTTAAATTCGCCCACTTATAGTTTTGTTTAAGAAATTATAGTGTAATATTTGAAATTGCCCCGGTTTAAATTCGCCCCAAAGAAGGTAGGGCGAAAGGGCCGAAAATAAAACGGGGCGAAAGTTTCCCTGTATACAGTAACCACTATTGAAAACACGTTTATTTTTAACTAGATTTCTGCATCTTTATATGCAGATTGCAATAAGGTGTTATGTTTATGAGACTCTCCGCCTCATTACAGCTCAAATTTGCAGTGACGTGACATCATTTTAAATTATGACGTCATACATTTGTAGTTCAGAGAAGTTCATTCAAAGAGTACACTGCAATATTCTCTGGAAGGCATTTATCGTACGTGCATATATTATTCAAACTATTTTACGTAAAGTAAAAGTATATTTATTTCCATGGTTACATCTGCTAAAATATGACAAAGGTTAAAATAATTAACCAGAGTCAAAATTTAAGTGCAAAAAGGTCAAATTTATAGAACCGTAGATCAGTACGTTGGACACTGACCCCCTATTTTCTCTGCAAATTGAGTCACACTATGCGTACTTATCCAAAATATACTTCCAAAAAAATCCTTGATTTAACAATTTTCACGAGTGACATACCTTAAGGTTATTTCATATCAGTGGGTGAAGAGAACATATTCATACGTTATCATTATTTTGATTTTTTGTCATTAACCCCCAGAAGCAAAGCTGGAGGAGATATGGTATTGCAATTATGTGTGTGTCTGTGGAGAGATGCAAATTTTCTCCTTTACTCAGCACTTAGGGCCAGAGCTGCAGAACTGTAGCTCTCTTCTTGAGAAAATTCGGACAGATAAAGCAAAGAGCTACAAATCCATATGTTGTGAACCTTTCGATATATGCTGATTTTTTGTCGCTCACTTCAGGTAGAAAATGCAAGCAGAGAACTTCAGTTCTGTAGCTATTAAGGTAAGGTTTGCGTCTCCCTCCAATTCATATTTTTTTTTAAATCTGCACATTTGCTATACAGGTGGTTCTCGATGGCTCGAACTCCGATCTCTCGAAGTTCTCGATCTCTCGAAGTGAGTCTCCGGTCCCGTTTTTTCCCTCTATCTAACTAAGCAAATTTACTCCTGATCTCTCGAACTTCTATCTCTCGAAGTTCTCTATCTCTCGAACCGTCCCATTTTTTGAATAAAAGACGCCAAATTTAACGTATATCATATTTCATTTCGAATATTATTTTCATTGAAAAAATTAATTTATTTTATAAATTGTGTAACTTATATTATTAAAATGACCTGAATTTGTATAATTCATGCTTATATTATTTAAACTTTTATATTTTCCATTATCAAAAAAGTGAAAATTTTGGTAAAAAAAGAAGATTTTTCAATTTTCTTTGATAAAGTAAATCCGTTGCCATGGCAACAATAATATAAAAAATCACCATTTTCCATATCTACCGATTCCATCAAAATCCATGAGTTATCAATTTGATCATTTTCATTAAATTGAACTAAAAACAGATGTATGTCCCAATTATTATTTCCATGAAAACATGGGCTATATTATGGGTTTTGAATATAAAAATCAGGATTTTTCTACACTCTGAAACACAACGTTGATATCACATTGTCACTCCTCAGACTAAATGTTATTTATTATATTGTTTTTAGGCATAAATTGGCCATAAATATTTAAAAATTTATTCCATGGAAGAACTCTAGTATTTATGGCAATCTTAAAAAGCTTTACATCGGAATATTCTGATGAAATTGTCCATGAATTATACTGCAACACCTTTTGAAGTATATGCATATAAACATACTTCAGAACATGTTCCAACTAAACCAATTAAAAGCCTTTTGAATTTGAACTCATGCTGATTTAGTCATTCCAACATGTATTATTTCTAGACATCTTTTTATCAAGATGTCTATATTCAGTTATGGCTGGTGACTTTGTCATAATACATGTGTGCCATTCTTTGAGTGAAATGTTGTAAGCATTGCATCCACGAAGCTGCTGTTTTTTATTATTAAATGATTTTTTTACTTCGAAAAGAAGAAATGCTATCTTTAAAGTACCGTTTTTTGCCCTCTCTTGACTCAGGGTAAAATCATTGGGTCGGTAGGTGAGAAAATCTTCAACATATTTTTTCAGGGGATAAGAGGAATAACAAAATCGGTCCTGCATTGAAAAAAAAGGGTTTGAGTCTGACCATTTTAGTCAGTCGGTCGGGAGAGGCCAGTAACCAAACATTTTTTTTTAAAGATGGCCTAACCTATTTCTACTCTTCATGGACATTAGATCAATCATTGCATTAGTCTGAGAATCTAAATTAAAATGTCTGAAAGTAAGAACAAAAAAGATAAAATTCTAAGTGACATCAATTCATACTTTAATGAGTTTACAGAGTACTACTGATTTCAGAGAAAAGGCAAATTCTGCAAAATGACATAACGTTGTCATAAATATTTATCAAGAACAGGGAAAAAGAAACAATGCTACAATGACAAATATATTCCTTGAATATCCATGAAATAATAATTTAAATTAAACAAATTTTTCTTCTTTATAAAATCAAAATAAAGAAGAAAATTAAAAGATTATAAATGTAAACAATTTTAAAATAAAACTACATGTATTTATGAAAGATTTTTAAAAATTTTAGTAGAGTACTAAACTGGTCTGATCACTCCTACTAAATGAACAATCTTACAACTTCCAAGTCTCATTTTAAACTGTTACAGTAGATATAATTATACATGCACACTGTAACTTTATGTACAAAACTCATCAGTTGTCAGAAATGCTTATTTGAGCATATTAGGTCCTGGTGAGAACAAAATTTAAGGAATAAAAATATTAATCTTACTTGTTCATGTATTAATTTCCTTGCAAATTTACAAACCCTTTTAAGAAACTTGTTCAGTATAGACAAAAGCAATCTTCAATTAATACTTATGATGTATGCATTCATTTTACTGAACACAAGATCAAAGATAGACAAACAGAGCATGTACTGCAAGCACCACAGACTCTTTTTTTTTCTAGATATATGGAAAAAGCATGTAGATACTAGATAAGATGTTGTAAAAACATTAAATTTTCTTCTATACTGTCTATAGACATATAAAAATATGCATTGGGTATAACAAGTCAGAAGTCTTCTCCAGAGCTCCATTGATATCACCATATCTGGTTCAACACCTTAGCTAATGATCCATCCAACTTTCTTTAATATTCTTGAGCTGATATAGGATCCTGGATGACCTCTAATTTGATTGATGGCACAAATCTTTTAAGGAAACACTGAAGTACTTTTGTTGGTTCTTATCTATTCCAATTAATGACCCGTAATCTGAAATCATATGTGTTCATTTTACAATTTCATTTAAAGAAGGAGAAGACTCATTATGAAATTAATAAATTTCCAATGTAATCAACGAAGAATCAATATGGAACTATTGTAAAATTTTACAGATTGAATTAGTTAAATGCAAATGCTTGATAAAGAATGTTCTTTTCATGCACAATCTGTATCTTTTTTTTTATTAATATAGAAAATGAGATATCAATAAAAAAAAAACAAACTTCATTTTACAGAAGGTAACGTACACAGTTGAATGCATGTTCCAATGTTACAAATATTAGGCCTCAATAAGCAAGGATTTTATTTTTCATAATTTCTTGGAAGACTGCTTTTTTGTCAATGTTGGGATATTACTCACATCCTTACACCAAGCACAGGGACTTGCTCCTGGCGTGTTATAATTATAAATAATTATAACAAGCCGGGAGCAAGTCCCTGTGCACCATGTCAAGAAAATGGACACCCTCGTACTGTTTAAATACATCGCTTTTAAATCCGAAGTCAGTAGATCATTCATAACTTTCAGTTATTGTAATGTAGCAGTTTGTCCTGGTGTTGATCTTGATCAAGTTAAGTTTATTTTAGTTTTAGTTTTTGCTAGATGTCTTTTGAGAGAATTCTTACAAAAATGCAGGAATTTCATAGTTTAAGAACAGTACATTTAATTTAGCATAATCAAAATCAATGCATTATTAATATAGCAATTCTTTAAATTTTTAAATTATAAACATTTTCAAAGAACCAGTGTCGTTTAACATTATATATTTTCACTCTTTTCTCTTCTGTTATTTAAAGTACACGTACTATGTGATAGTCTAGTCCATTTATTTTCTTATTCAATTTCTGCACTGATGCAAAGATTGGAGAGATTTAAATGTCTTTGTCATTCGGCTCACCACAGCTATTTATAATATCCGACTACAATGTGTTTTTGTTCGAAGCTTGAAGTAAAAAACACTCTACCTGGATAAACGTTATACATTACAAATGGCTAACATTAAAATATCACAACTTTGAGGTATTGTGAAAGAGATTTATCTACTAGACTGCAGAAAAGGTAATACTTAAGTAAGTGTTGAGCATGTTGAAAGCTATACACACTTATAACACTGCCAATAGTGTCTCCGTTACCTAAACAATTATAATGATAAATATTTTGTAGAGTTTTGATTAACAATAATGGACCAAGTACCAGATACGGCCCAGCATGTTATCGAGTGTGACACAGAATCCTGTGGGAAATTTTCTGAGTTCTACTGCAATACCTGTCATCAGCGAATCTGTGATCAATGCAAACAGCGCCACCTAGAGCAGAACAAAGGACATGAGATAGTCCGCTATCATAAGAGAAAAAGAAAACTTCCTTCAGAAAAATGCATGATCCACCCCACACAAGATATAGACATTTTTTGTAAGGTTTGCGAAGATCCTCTTTGTTCTACATGTTTTGCCCTGTTTCACAGTGATCATGATAAAAGTGACCTTGAAACCATCTACAACGACATTCTACAGCAATGTCAGAAGGAAATAGCGGAGATCTGGAAAACAGTCATTCCTAAAGCTAAAAATAATCTTGAATCAAAGCGAGATAATGTCACGAAAGAAATTGCCAAGATAAGAGTTTCCATGAAGAAGAGAGCAGATGAAGTGAAGAAGGTGGTTGACAGTATATTAACTGATAATAATAAAAAACTGGATGAGATCGAAAACTCTATACTTGATGAAATATTGGAACATCAAAGGGAAACAGAGGGCTACATAAATTACCTAGAAAAAATGATTGCAGACTATGAGAGTAAAATGTCTTCCATAAAACACACTGAACTTATGAAGTTCAATTTAGACATTTCATTGTCTACGCTAAAGATGCCTAGCAAATCTGAACCCAAATTGCCAATTTTCACATTAGGTACACTAAATAAAGAAGAAATAGCCAAACAGCTTGGTAAAATTGAACTTGAAATATTTAAGCTTTCTTCTATAACAAAAGTAAGTGAAAAAACTATCCAGAGAGATGGAACTTCTCATTTGTCTCTCTCATCTCCAAACAAATTTTGGGCCAGCGATGGTTTTAGAAATCTCATTCAGTATGATATGGAAGGAAAAATCCTACACAAAGATCCACCAGTATTTGGAACCTACGAGGTATAAGATATTTCCAAGTTTACCACCCAGCAGGCAGACAACGTTGTTTAAAAGTTGAATATATTAGTTGGAGTTGGGTTTAGAAGTTGATAAATCTTGATACAACATTGATTCAACGTTGACTTTTCAACGTTGAAAATTTACCGTTGAATCAACATTGAATTCAAATTGAGTTGAATTGCCAACATTGATTCAACGTTGGATCTTCGCTGAGCGGGCCAATCCTATTTTTCGCTGATAGATAATTTGGACAATGATAGTGTCGGACTTTAACACTGTCGGACCATATGAAACGAGGTTAGACTTGACAAAGTCGCACTACCATATATCGTTACTAACTATTATAACTAACAAGGATGGTAAATATAGAAATTTTAAACATTCAATGATAAATATGAATTCAGTACGAATTTGCAAAAGTACGAATTAAGAGGATACGCATTAGGACATCCGGAAAATATTCAAAAAGACAGCATAACACAACCCTCAGAACTCAACACCAAGATTTAATTAAAAAAAATACTCTTTAAAGAAAACATTTCGGCATGTCAGAGTACAAGTATCATTGAAGAGACATAATTTGTCGAAATGCATATCTGGTGCATTAAAAGTTGAAACGTATAAGATTTGCATCTTACCTTGGAATGGTGTCATGTTCTGAACTATTTCATGACCACATGTGAAAATGCAAAACGTTTGTAAATGCTCGGGTTTTGTAGCATGATTAATTCATAGAATGTATTTTGGTGAAAATTATTGTAACACAATTAGCTATTGATATGAAATTAAACACTTACTGTTTACAATTATATATTTTTTCATATAGTGATATACCGTATGTTTTCATTTACGGGATCCCGACCCTCTGCTATACATTTCACCTTATAAAGTTTTAAATTTGTTATACTGATTTTCCTAAACAACAATTACATGAGAACCACATGAAAATAGTTTGAAGTATAAAGCGCTGCTTATTTTTTCAGAAATGATTTTTATGTTCAGATAATGAAATAAAGAAATTGAACACAGACAATAGAAAGAGTAACGACAAAATTAAAGTCAAAAGGTCAAGGTTGTTGTTATCCAATGAAAGGTTTTGCCACAAACAATACATATGTGAAATATGAAAGTCAAAACATTAAATATAATATATGAGTAGCATATGAAAATATTACTTACTACCATACCTATTTAAATCATGTTAGAAAATAGCATGGAGCGACGTTTCTTAAGTCAGAAAATCACAATGTTGCATGTGGTTGTAAGAAGAAAATATATCTGTGGTGAGTAGTTATCTTTCTTCTAAATATTTCTTCATATGAAAAAAAGTCATTCTAATTAAGATACTGTTTTAAGTACTTGAAATATACAACCATTTTTAAAATGGTACTTAAAATGATAAAACTTATTCAATTTATAAGGCATTTTATGTTAGATTTAAATGTTTTATTGTTAAATATAATAAAACAATTACAAAGAAAGTTGTAAAAGAAATGAAGAGTAATGTTTCCATCATATGTTTGATCTAATCAAATTGACTACTCAGAGGTCTCAGGAAACTGATTAAGAAATCTGTGAGTAGTATATATAATATTTTGAAAGTAAACTGTCTTTTCAGAGGGTCGGTATCCCTTCCACAATTACAAAGACATCTTAGCAACCGTCCAATAAAACGTTTGAAATTGTATGTAAGTATATTATTACTATATGACACCCCCTTTACAAAATTAATAATGGAAGAAATTTTGAATCAACTGTTTTTCGAAATATTATCAACGTTGATTATCAATGTTGATTCAATGTTAAGACTTCAACGTTGATACAATTTTTTAAAATCTATCATAAAATCAATGTTGAATCAACATAGAAAAACAACGTTGATTCAAAGTTTATTCAATGTTGTGTGCCTGCTGGGCACACAGTCACCACAGAAGGAAATCTTTTCACAGATTACCATGAAAACGCTGTCTACAGAGTAACTAGTGACAAGTTCATCAAAAAAAATAATTGAAACAGGAAATTGGAGAACTGGAGCTATCTACTCCTACCCTATCAATGGACACGTACTAGTTGGAATGAGGAGAAAATTTTGACCAAACAATAATCAAACACAACAGAGAAGGAAGGAAGTTACAGGACATACAGTGGGATGATAAAGGTCAAAGACTCTACAAAAGTGTTACGTACATCGCAGAGAACATCAATAGGAACATCTGTACATCAGACTGCAAAACCAGAAAGGTGGTGGTGGTGACTCCATCAGGGCAGTACTGCTTCTCTTACTCTGGTCATGCATATCATCCTTAATTCCAGCCGTATGGAATATGTACAGATGTTATGGGACACATCTTGATGTGTAATAGCTATTTACCACTAACATTTTATGGTGTTTTCTTTAGTGTCCACCTGCTGGACATGAATGGTCAGTTACTTTCTTTCTTACTCCCACCAAAACAATGTCCTCCACATCCCCGTGCTCTCTGTATTGATGATCAACACAATCTGTGGGTCGGGGGAATTGGACAGTTATACTGTCTCTGTGTACAAGTATTTGCAGAAAACAGAAAAATGATATCTCATTTACTGTATTATGTTAACGCTTAATCAATTTGTGTAACAAACCACCTCTCCAAGTTAGACATATGTATTAGCTTAATGGAGACATAAATAACAACAAAGATTAATGGGTTCACTGGAAAATGAATTAAGTTTAATACATGTTCAAACTATAGATTAAACCCATTTCATCATTGTTTAAGAAACGTTGTTGATTGCTTTAATTTACATTTGAGACCAATATTACACAAATAAAAAGCCAAATATATATGTTGTGACACACAAGTACTAGTAAGTTCACCTACCTCCAGCATTTGTTTTGCTCTGAGGAGACCAGTTTAACCACCAGTTTAGTCCCGTAGCGGAGGTATTTGTCCATAGGTGTTTTTATAAGTAACAGAGGATCTGTATTTAGTTTAAATGACAGCTTCCTGTAAATTAATGACTGTGAAATTTGCATATCATTAAATTTTTATTTACCAATAATAAGTTCTTCCAAATATCATTATGTTACTTAGATCTTTGCCTTTCCTGTGTTTAAACATCAATTCACTCATCATTTACATATTTAAGATGACATTAATTTCATTATATATAAAACACTCAATTACCTGAGTTTTGTCTTCAGACTTATTTTTAGTTTTGTTAAAACCATTGGTGACACAGGTGTAGACTGGCTTCCCCTACTGTCCCTATCTTTGATGAAGCAGTACATTCCAATGATGTCAACATTTAATTGACAAGCTTCAGCTCAGAGAAAACAAACGTGTGATCATGAAGAGGCCAAAGGTCAACATGCTTCTCAGATATTAATGTCTGCACTGCTGTATTCTGATTGGTCCGTTGTCCACTAGCTTTCACTCAAAATCAATAATGCATACATCAAACATCTCTTAAATTGAATACTTATATCTTTTGAAAATAACAAAGTGAATAAGTAAAGTATCCACTGTGCATAGAATTATGATAGATAGCAAAACTCAATAATACATAACTATATTTGACATGCCCTATAATTGAGCTTTGGAGATCAGATATTTGACCTACCTTAATAAAGTGTTCCTGATCCCTCACCTAAGATAAATGGTTGTAAAATGTTGTCTGTATTACATCTTCTCATCAGATCGACTTACAGGGGTTAGATAATTTACAAAGGCACTCTCTAAACTCCCATCTACAAACACATCCAAACACATTGTATGTAATATATATGTACATAATTACATAACTATTATATAACCACATAGTTTAGGTACAAAATACTCTCTCCAGAATATTTGGAGGATATAACATGTATTGTAGTACAACTTGGCATACCCTCTAAGATTTTTTCCGTTCAATCTAACACCCATGGAATCCCCACTAAAGTTTTGCTCGTGAGACAACAGGAAGTAAAGGTTTACTCCGTCTCTCTTTCATTGGCAGACCCCAAGAACCTGAGGGTTACACCTTTGATCAATTTAGTGCTGTCTAAAATCAGCTGCAAAAAAACTAATTAAAGTATTTAAACTGTTTAAACGCTTAAAACTTTCATAAACCAGTAAAACCCCTACATACGCCAGTATTTCCTTTTGATTGCACATATTCATATTCATGTGATGCACGCCCCGTGCGTGAATTTTTAAACTGCAGCTATCAAAAAACATGTAGATTTATATGGAAATAAACTAAAAGTATATTTACAGGTACAAATTGTAATTCTATCTCGGACAAAGACATTGGAAATGTAAATATAAGGAGCATTCGGATAAGACAGAATTCAGGACAAAATAAAAATTCCGAAACCTTCCTACACATCTACATGACACCATCAAAAATCTCCCAAAAGATGAATAGGCTACTGAGTAAAATATAGGAGCTGTTCAGGGAAGACGGGGCTTTTCGCATAAAAAACGTCATTTTTCAACCCCCATTTGACCACCGGGGGCAAAATCAAAATTCCAAAACCTTACTGCACATCTACATGACACCACCAATCATCTCCCAAAAGAAGATTAAGCTACTGTGTAAAATGTAGGAGGAGTTCAGGGAAAAAAAGTGTGACAGACGGACGGACGGACATGAGTAACAATATACCCAAACTTTCTTTAGAAAGTGCGGGTATAAATATTTGTCGATGTTGTACACATTTTCCATCATCATAAAGGAGCAAAGTATTAAAGTCTGTCAGGGACTGTAGTTCCAAAGCGCTCTCTCGGCCAGTATATAACCGTGTATTAAGGCATATACAATTTCAAGTTTACTTATATATACTGAAAAATTTTAGCATTTTAAATCTGAAAACGAGTTAAAGTATTATGAGATACAATCACAAGCAATTTTCATCAAAAGAGAGCTCAAAACGTGGTATGAATATTCAGTGTTTTAAGACTGTAAATTTAGCAAAGGATTGTTAAAAAATGCACATAATTATACGCTTAATAAATGAAAGCTGGAGAACCGTATCTCTCTGTTTGAGAAAATTCAAACATATTGAGCAGCGGGCAACGTATCCAGGCCTTGTCAAAACCTTCAATTTATGCCGCATATATAGTTAGTCGATCACTCCATGTATTATTTATTGTATTTGATAGTTTCCCCGGATTTAAGATATAATATTTAATAAATGATTAAACATTCAACTCCAATTCCGGCTAATTTACTTATCCGTCACGTGTTTTGCGTTTAAAACAAATACAAGAAATATGTCTTTGGTAATTCATGCGTTTTACAAATAATGATTTACTAATAATGGTAATGAAATTGATTTAAATTCTAAATGGCGTTTTCGGGAAATTTCAAAAGCATTGGATACATCTAAATGCAATGTTTTTTTTACATTTCTGCTTTTCCCGTGTATTTTCAAAACATCACAGGCAATACATATATGAGGGTTGTTTGGAGAATATGCGGACCACCGTCAGAACTATTAATTTTAATTTACATTAAATCAGATTTTGTAGACATATTTTGACATTGTTTCAATTGACATGTATTAAAGAATCAAAAATATTGTGATTTATAAAACTTTTTCCGCTTTAAAAGTGCTAAAATACCATCACAGAAGAGGTCAAAATATCGTAATTTACAAACAAGACACCGATTATTGCTGAAGTGATGTTTTCTGTGAAATAGCACAACACTAGCCAAAATTATCCTACAAGTTAAAATTAAGAATTGTTTATGAGGCTGTCTACGAGATATGCCAGATTTGTGACCACTTAAACAGGGACATAGTTTGTAATTATGAAACATTTACCGAAACAAGTGTATCTTGTTACTTTCAACCGTATATGGTTATTTTATATCATTATTAAATCAAATGCTGAGTTTTTAAATATAAAATCCTAAACTATTCCCGTTTTCACCTTGTGTAAGGACCAAGAATTATATTTTAGTAACAGTGTCGATTAACCCACTTAAATGACACCGCACTGACATTTTTTGTGGCAAAACATTTCATATTACAAAAGAAATTTACAAACAAAACATGAAATTGATCAGAGAACACTGCTCCTATAGTTTTCTGCATAGTTTTCTCGTAGACACGCTCTAAATATTTCAATAGTTGTGACCTTTTAAAAAAAGTTTAAATTTCAGAATATGGGCAGTCATCGTTGAAAACGGTAAAGGAAGGATATGGAGATAACAAACAGTATACAATCTCAAAGTCCATGAAACAATACAAAATAAGAGCAGAGCAAACACGGACCCGAGAAATATAAGAAGTGGGATCAGGTACCATGGAGGAGTGAGCATCCCCTGCTGACCGGTCATTCCGCTGTGTTCTCCTTGTCATGGTCAGGAAGTAATGGAAAAATCAGTCGTCAATTTATTGTATAAATAATGGACTAACAATTGGAATGAAAAAACGTCAGTCAGCATTTGACTCAATGAAAAATTGTATTTGCTTACAAGGTAATTATATCGATCATAGAAGAATTTAAATGAGACTGTTGATATTCTTGTTTTATAAACTTGCTTTTCATTAATTAACCTCGCTTTAGAAATTGTTCATACGTAGAGCATGCTTTTGCGTACCGAGTCAACAAATTGAAATTAATTATCCCCGGGATAGCGTTGAACTTTTCACTTTTCCATTTAGGCATATTGTTCCACTTACAAAGATCACATAATGACATCGTGGTGGTTTTTTTTTATTTTCTGTAGTTTTAGTTGAAGCCTAAAGTATGGATAATGATAACAAAAGATTTTTATCCACTGGCAGGACTTTTCCCATTTATCAGTGCTCTATATAAAAAAGTGCTAATTCGCCATATTCTGATCTGCCTGCTGCTTTAAACTAATCTGCGTGTTTCACATGTATAAGAACGAAGATATGCTTTCTTTCCATTTTCAGTGTTTCATCACCTTTAACAAACATGTGAGTACACACCTATTATGTCGACAAAATGCGCAAAATGCAAGTCAAATCCTTTTTCTTAATCTTTTAGTATTAAATGCAGTAAGGTTTAATGTATTCAAAGAATTGTAATTGGGAGAGGGAAAATGTTGGAAAAGTATTTCCGGAAAATTATTTCATTTATCTTTAAGTTTCAAATATTTCAAACTAATAGTTATAACTATTTAGAACAGATCATGACGTACATGGTTAAACTGGAAGCATGTGTTGGATCCCTGGAATGGATGATGTCTGATTTTTGTCTGAAATATAGGCGTGTACTATTTCGGCATATTATTCGTACGCTAAACCCTTAAAATAATCTGCAACAATAAATGGGTTATAACTACATTGAGACAGACTGATAGGAATCATTACAATTAACATTGCTACCGTTTTATTTATATTAAAAGTGTATGCGTGATATTCAACCCCCATTCTTTTCTCTACTTTTAGCATTTTATACAAATCGACATCACCTAGGTTTAAATGTTTGATCAAGGAAGTCAATATCATTCTACCTGGACACGTCATACAACAGAAATTGCTGATACTAATCAAGACTGATTAGGTACTGTAAACGGGATTTCATAAAGAAGGTAATGCTTTTTATGAATCTCATCTTTGTGACATACAATATATGTGTGTTGTAAGCTATACACAAAAATACGTGCCTTTTTACCTACACTCTGATCATTTTTTAAATAGATTTCAGCAACAATAATGGACCAGATACCAGATACAGCACAGCATTTTATCGAGTGTGACACATATTCATGCAGAAATTTCTCTAAGTTTTACTGCAATACATGTCATCAACGAATCTGTAACTTCTGTAGAACGGCCCATTTAAAGGTAAATAAAGACCATGAGATTGTCCGCTATCAGGAGAGAAAGACAAAACTTCCTTTAGAGAAATGCAGGATTCACCCCGCTAAAGACATAGACATATACTGCAATTTTTGCCTTGATGCCATCTGTTCTGTCTGCTTTGCCCGACATCACAGTGATCATGATAAAAATGACCTTGAAAACATCTACAATGACTTGCTACAGCAATGTCAGAAAGAAATAAGTGAGATCTGGAATACAACCATTCCTAAAGCTAAAAATATTGTTGAATCAATCGGGGAAACGAGATACATTTTCAAAAATGAAATTGCTAAGTCAAGAATTTCCATGAAGAAGAGGGCAGATGAAATAAAAGAGGTTGTTGACTGCATACTAAATAATAAAAATAAAAGTCTGGATGAGATTGAAAACTCTGTTCTAAATGAGATGATGACAGAACAGAAGAAAACAGAGGACTACATATATTACCTGGAAAAAATGATTGCAGACTTTGAAGGTAGAATGTCCTCAATAAAACACTCTGAACTCATGAAATTCCATTTAGAAATTTCATTAGCTACACTAAAGATGCCTTTCATAGCTAAACCTAAATTCCCAAATTTAACATTTTGTACACTCAATAAAGATGAACTTTCCAAACAGCTTGGTGAAATTGAATTAGATTCGTCTGAGAGATTAAAGCTTTGTACTGTCACAAAAGTAAGTGAAATTACTATCCAGGAAAATGGAACTTATCATTTGTCCCTCTTGCCATCGAAAAAAATTTGGAATAGTGATATGTCGGGGAATCTCATTCAGTTTGATAAAGAAGGAAACATCTCAGATAAGATATCTATCTCAAGTATGTGTTATTTCCAAGCTAACCACACAGTCACAAAAGAGGGAGAACTACTTTACACAGATGGCTATGAAAACACTGTCTATAGAGTTACTTGTGAAAACGCCATCCATAAACTTACTAATACAGGAGACAGGAGACCAGAAGCCATCTATTCCTCTCATATCAATGGACACATATTGGTTGCAATGGAGAAAAATAAATTCATGGCAATAACCAGATACAGCAGAGAAGGGACGAAACTACAAGACATACAGTGGGATGACAAAAGACAAAATTTGTATCAAAGTATAGACTACATCACAGAGAATATCAATGGTGATATCTGCACATCAGATGAAGACGCCAGTGAAGTTGTGGTTGTAACTGCATCAGGAGAGTACCGGTTCTCTTACTCTGGCCACCACTCTCAGCCTGGTTTCTGTCCCTACGGAATCTGTACAGATGTTCTTGGACACATTTTAGTGTGTAATGGCTATAATCCACATAATGAAAATAGCAGTAGTGTCCACTTGCTGGACATCAATGGTCATTTCCTGTCTTTCCTACTCACACCAAAACAATGTCCTGAATTTTCCTGTGCTCTGTGTATTGATAATGAGTACAATTTCTGCATTGGGGGATGGGGCAGTTCTACTGTATCTGTGTACAAGTATTATCAGGAAACAGACAAATGATATTTCATATTCAACATTGCTCATTTCTGATCAATTAGTATCAAAATCCCAGTAATTGTTAACACAGTATAATCAATACAGTTAACAAATGAACATCTGCTTTCAAAATTATGTTTTTCTTGTGTGCTTGCCATGCACAAACACATTTTTGTTTCAAGCATAAACAACTTGAAACGATGTTTTTTTTTTTAGTTTAAATTCTTTTAGTATAGGTGAATGCATTTCTTCTCATAACTTTTTCTGTCAAAAAGAGTACTTATTATACAGCCTAATCTAGATATATTGAACTTCAGGGATTATAACAGAAAATGTTCAATACTATATCTTAAAACGTTGTGATGTATATTGAACATTGATTGTTACAATGTATATACGTCACAGCCTTTGTAAACAGTTGATTCTTTATATCACAATGCAAACAGCTGTTCTGTTCGATTATATTTTTTTTTCAATTATACAGCAAGATTTAGGATGACCGAAGAGACAGTCATTAAACTGTCCTCATTATTAAATGAAGGACATATATATAGGGAGAAGAAAAAGTCCTTATTTATGGCTGTTCTTGGGTTAAATGAGTTAGTTGGGGTATTTGGTGATCAGAAAGTTCATCTGATACCAACCCTGTAAAAGCTTTCACACACTTTCCACTCTAAAATATTCACTTTCTGAAACCTCTTAACCTGACCCATTTCGACACAAAGACATTTGACCTTTCACACTTCCAAACCAACCTGTCAGTATTGAATTCCTTGGATACACACGTATGAATGAAATACTTTATGAATGAAGAAACAACAAATTCCAGAAGATTGTGCTCTGTGACGTTCTTTCTTTTTTTCTAGAAAAATGTTTGCTGAAATTTCAAATATGAAAAATCAAATCATAAATAAAAATAATCAGCTTATTTGAAATAAAAACAATTTGGCCAGCGGTTATTGCAGAAACTTTTTCTCCTGTAAACAAGAAGACCTGTAATCCACGTGATTTGTGATGCTTATGATCAATAAAAAGAAAAAGCGTAATCGAAAAAAATCATGAAATACTTGAAATATCTGAAAATCAAAACTACATGTAAATAGGTATATCAAAATAAACTAACCTTAGCTACTCCGTCGATTTACAGTCATAAAACTACAACACACTAACTGTTTATTATATTTCAGATCATCAATAAAACAAATTAGGTAACTTTTCTTAGCAAATTACGGAATTCGGAATCATAAATCTATGATACGTGTATCCCTGTGGCAGCCCCCCCCCCCCATTCATACCAAATCTGAGTACACTGTTCCCTAGATACCCATCCCCAATTGTACAGAAGTGCACTTTTATTTAATACCTGAATAGTTAATCGGATTTTTTTCCCAGGTGCAGGGAATAGCTCAGTGTGTTCTTTGCCCGAGGCCAACTGCACAAAGGGTAAAAATGCTGGTCAATTGACAGTTCAAGCATTAAATTATTACTCTTTTATCTAATTCCATTCTCAGTATTTAGTGTTTACAATTGAATATTACAAAAGGTTCTAGTACCATTATGCATTTAAATCATTATATTCATACCTAGATATGGTGCCGATTTGAAATATAACTCAAGTAACTTTCATTGAATGAAATATCCTACCACTGAAATCTTACATTCTAAAATAATATCAAAAGATCACTTAAAATAATTGTTTATCACACGGAAAGGAAGGAAAGTTCTGCCTGAATTCCTCCTCCTCTATCACATCATTGTCTCTGTCGTCGCCATGGAGTTTTGTCTTGTATTAATACATCTCCTCAGCCTCTTTCTGAAGCCGTATCCTCTCCTGATGTTTCCATGACAACATAAAACGATTGAAGATTTTGTGCAGAGACAACACAATCTCTCTATTTAATTCTTTCCTCACCATGGCTGAGTTCCGCAGTAAAAATAATGCACCAAGGTAAAGTCTAAAGGAGAAAGGGATAGAACGTAACATATTAGAAGCAACATAATATCATATAGTTTTATATAGTCCTCTACTCAACCAATGAAAATTCAACATTTTAATATAAGACATGTACAGGATACAAATGACAGTATACTTTTACCCTGACGTGTGGTCTGTTCCGCTCTCCTTCATTCAACCTGACACCAATTTCTCTACGAACAGGATTTTCTGAGCTAACTTTATGCTGCTAATCAGATCCGATGAATTAAATAGGAACTTTCCTAAAAGCTGAGCTGCTTCCCTGATGTGACCTATTGTCTCATGGACCTTGGGAACAAAATTCACAAATTTTCCTATTTCTGAAAGCATTCAAAATAACTGAAGGTAATTGAAAAGAATTTTTCTTTAAAAAATATAGGCAATGTAATCAATACTTATCCCATCATCAGAACTACTCCTACCTGACTAGTTACTTTAAGTCTCTCTGTCAGCTGTTGAGCATTGTATGTTTCTGTTGCACAGCCAGCTATAAATCTCATCCCACATCTCACCTAAAACAAACAAATGCCTCATGTATCCTAAACTATGCAACACCTACATGTATAAGGTGGTGCAATGTATCTCTATATTATCATTTTTTAGACTTCTAAATTCAATCTGATGCATATTCATAAATACAGAGATTTTCATTTGTAGAAAAGAGCAAGCCTTGCAGATAGCAGCCCCAGTTTTGTAAATGAGAAGGGACTTAAAAACTACATGTTTACACTGATGATGCACTCAATTTGACTCACTTCTTGTTGACATCAGGTATAACCTTTCTATCCGCTCACCTGTTGGAGGGCCACTATGAAGGGTGTGGTGATGTCTCTGTATAGAGGGAACCCCTCCTCTAGTGAACTGACCAACCGCTGGTGAGTTTTCTGCCAGGTCCTCTCTTCTGCAATCTCATTGGATAATTCTCCAGATTTGCAAACTCATAATAATTTGTCCATTAGCTGAAGAGTGTGAGTGGCTGATCCTTTGGTATTGGCAAGATGCCTAATCATGTTCAGCAGTTGTTTGTGCTGAAAGAAAGGAATGCATTTCAAGGACAAGTAAGACAGCTGAAAGATTTCCCTCTTTTGTATAATTTCATGTTGGACACGTACGGTTCATACTTCTTTAAAGATTTTTTTTCCTTTTTGGTGAACTTTTATTAAAATGTATATTAATGGTTATTTTCTTATTTTTATTTTAGAGTTATTTCATTTCGCCCGACCGGGTTGTGTATGCGCGTGCCAAGATTGTTGCAATTGAGTCCAGCAAGTAGGGGTCTTTTAGAGAGTCGTTACTTTGTATATTTAGGGATCAGAAGTCCTTTTGGGGATTGGGGCCAAATTATATCTGATTAACAGTAATGGTTTCACACTCTCCTTGGTTTAAATAGAATCATTATGATAATGTTTCATATGTATTTGTTTATATTTGTATTAAAATCTGTTAAATGTTATGGAACATGATATCTTTTTTAACAATGTGAATTTCGGTATCCTTTGAACTCGAATTCATTTTACAGCGGGACTAGCTCTGGACGGTGCTGTTTCAGTATGTTTTCCTTAGTTCAACAATACATGAGCACGAAATGCATATGTGTAGAGAATGTGCAAGTTGGATTTTTTAAAACGAGACCTTCTAACTTTAAAATGAAAAACATCTATAGAAAATAACTACCAATATCTTTATAATTATTTGGCATCTAACTCCATTTTTCTCTTTAAATTCTGCACCTATACAGACACTACGTGGAGATTTAAATGTTTTGCTTGAAGAATCAAGTTTATTGCACGGTACCTGGATACACGTCATAATTACTATTGGCAGACTGGTGGGGTATTGTGAAACAGATTAATTGGTACCAGATCAAAGAAAAGTTAGTAAGTTTTATGAATCTCCTCTTTTAAATAAAGAGCATAAATGTGTTTTGAGAGGTGTTTTGAGAAGTACTCATTAATAAGTGCCATACTGCTTCGCTGAAATAATGTAGCCCTATACCTATTTATGTATTTTTTTGGGGGGGAGGGGGGGGTGCTCCTTAGAATCTCTTTAATGATGCAAGCTCGGGGTTGATATACTCCCAAATAGATATCCGCTTAAATGATCAGTAAATGGCTATCTAATAAATGTTTCTTACCCGAGCTCGAAAATAAAGTAATGTAAGACTTAAATCAATCCAATAATACATAGAACAATTCATATATCTGTTATTTTTTATGTAATTGACTTGCAACTAGTATTTATCCGCCATGTTTAATAAACTTTACCGATTTTATTTGGGACAGCCAATGAGATACAATGTAAGGGATCCATGGGAAGGTTTTTATTTTTTTTTATTTTTTAGGCATTCATATCTTGTTTTAGACATACATTGTAAATATCGCTATTTTCGAAAAAAAAAGTCAAATGGAATAGTTTTGTTTATCGATGTTTCGTGATGACATACATCACAATCATTTAGTGACCCCAATATTTGCTTTTTGAAGTTATTCTAAACTTCCAGCGCAAGTCTTAGTGCACAACGAGAAAATCGTCATGGCTTCTGAGGAGAGAGATTGTTTAAGGTCAGATGACACGTTCCTCAAAAATTTATATAATTTTTCTTAAGAATTTGTCATTGAAGTAAAGGTGCTTAAACAAGTTTCCTCACAAAAAATTAGGGTACCTTACCAGGCATTTGAATAAGATACCACAGGGTCATTTTTCTTATATAATCCTTATGGATAATTTCTTATGACCTATTTCCCAATTTTGGGTGTGCTTATATCTATAAAGAGTTTTTGATATAATATATAATATATTAAAATGAAATATATTTGGGGAACGTGTCATCTGACCTTAACAGGCAGATTTATTTATCAGCTTTTTGTGTTTAGCGGTCTACGTTGATGATGGTGAATACAAATTTCGTCTTTTTAGGAGTAAGTTGAATGTAAAAACAAATTCTTTTGCCTACAGTCGCCTGAATAATTAAAAAAAAATATGCGGACCATTACGAAGATGCCATGGAATTTGTTGCCCTCTCCAAAAAATATCACATTGAAAATATCAGAGAGGGCTTTATTATTGCAGCTACACTCTGATTATTAATATTTTCCAGATTTTTGGTCGTTGATAATGGATGAAATAACGGATATAGCCCAGCACTTTATCGAATGTGACATTTTTCGTTAATTAATTTTTACTGTTATATCTATTGTTTTAAGATTTAAAAATCGAATGTTTACCCCCCCCCCCCATTTCTTAGGGGACCATCTCAAAAGTCAACAAAATTTAATATTGGAACCTATGGGACTTTGTTGGAAAAGAGCTAAATTATCAAAAAGTTTCCATATTTTTTTGTATTTCTGCCCTAGAGATTTCTTTTTCAGCCACGTAATTGAAAGTTATTGTAAAAAATTCACCAAATTGTGAAATTTCAGAGAGGTTTACCATTTAGGTTGGTCTATGTCTCCATTTAAAAAAATGTTGTTTTTTTTGCCCAATACCTCTAAAATTGCCATATATTTCAGAATAAATACATATCTATGCAGATGAATTATCGACGCAGGCAATTTTTTTTTTAAATTGCAATATTCAGATTGCTACTATGTTTCTTTTGATGTTCTATCATCAGTTTTAGATCAAGAATAATATACATGGGCTACTTTGAACATATCAGCGATTGATGTTTCATTCCCCAGCGACAAACATTATGGACAACGCTTATAAATTGGAAAACAGTGACATATTTGGAGCCATTTCAGCGTGTTTTCTTAATAATTGTTGTAAAATAATATTTTCAGCCCAGTAAGCGTTAGAGATTATGCTAATTTTATATTAAAATCACAATATTTGGGAAAAGTGTATACTATCGCCTTGATGACTGCAATAAGTTAAAAAGCTGTGCAAAGTCATTCGCACTCGAATAAGACTCGGCCTCAAATCAAATATCAAATATATAGTTATTTGCTTAATTGTTCGTCGAGTGAAATCTTACTAAAATGCGGGATTTCCTACAGGCCTTAGTTTAAGAACAGTACATTAGTATGATCAAGGTCAATATACTATTAATAAACCAATTCTTTAATTTTTAAATTATTAGAAAACATTTTGAAAGAAGTAGTATCGTTTAAAATTTTAAATTCAATTCGTTTTCACTCTTTGCTCTTCTGTTATTTGAACCACAGATACTGTGTGATCGTCTAGCCAATTATTCTCTTATTATTTAATTTCTGCACTGATCCAAAGACTGCATAGATATTTCAATGTTTTTGTCATTCCTATCACCTGGCCACAATGTGCTTTTGTTTAAAACAGGAAGTAAATTACATTTTACATGGATACACGTCATACAGTACAAATGGCCGACACTTATCATGACAGTGAACTATTGTGAAAGAGATTTATCTACTAGATCACATAAAAGGTAATACTTTAATTTGTGTTCAGCATGTTGTAAGCTATACCCACTTATAAGACTGGTGTTTTAATTACCTTCACTCTGATAATAAATATTTTGTAGAGTTTTGATTAATAACAATGGACCAAGTACCAGATACAGCCCAGCATTATATCGAGTGTGACACGGGATCATGTAGGAACTTCTCAGAGTTTTACGGTAATACCTGTCACCAGCGAATATGTGACCATTGCGAACAGCCTCATAGAAAAAATAACAAAATCCATAACATTGTCCCTTATCAGGAGAGAAAGAGAAAACTTCCTTCTGAAAAATGCAAGATCCATCCCACCCAAGAAATAGACGTTAACTGTAAAGTTTGCCAGGATCCTGTCTGTTCTATATGCTTTACCTCACATCACAAACGTCATGACAAAAGTGACCTTGAAACCATCTACAATGACATTCTACACCGATGTCAGAAGGAAATAACTATGATCTGGAAAACTCTCATTCCCGAAGCTAAAAATAATGTTGAGTCACTTGTAAAAGAAAAAGAAAACATCAAGAGTGAAATTGCCAAGATAAGAGTTTCCATGAAGAAGAGAGCAGATGAACTGAAAGAGGCTGTTGAAAGTGTACTTCTTGATAATTATAAAAAAATGGATGAGATGGAGAACTCTGTACTATATGATATAGGGAAACAACAGAAGGAAACAGAGAACTACAAAAATTACCTTGAAAAAATTATTTCAGACTATGAGAGTAAAATGTCTTCCATAAAACACACTGAACTCATGAAATTCCAGTTAGACATTTCATTAGCTACCCTGAAGATGTCTAGAACATCTGAACCCAAACTTCCAACTTTTACACTAGGTACATTAAATAAAGAGGAAATAGCCAAACAATTTGGAGAAATTGAATAGATTTATCTAAAATATTTGAGTTTTCCTCTGTCACAAAAGTGAGCGAAATAAATATCCAGGAACCTGGAACTTCCCATTTGTCTCACTTGCATCCCAATAAATTTTGGGCTAGTGATAACTTTTCAAATCTCATTCAGTATGATATGGAAGGAAATATCTTATGTAAAATATCCACCAGTGTGCCGTATATGCAAGGTAACCACACAGTAACAACAGAGGAGAACTTCTTTACACAGATATAAAAAAAAAAACATTGTGTACAAAGTAACTAGTGACAAGTCCATCAACAAACTACTTCAGACAGGGAAATGGAGACCTGGAGCCATCTACTCCTCTCCTATCAATGGACACATACTGGTTGGGATGAAGAGAAAGTCAGACCATACAAACAAAATAACCAGATACAAAAGAGAAGGGAGGAAGTTACTAGACATACAGTGGGATGAAAAAGGACAAAGTCTTTACCAAAGCATACGCTATATCACAGAGAACATCAATGGTGACATCTGTACATCAGACTATAATGCCAGTAAGGTGGTGGTGGTGACTGCATCAGGGGAGTACCGCTTCTCTTACTCTGGTCACCACTCTCAGTCTGGATTCTGTCCCTATGGAATCTGTACAGATGTTCTTGGACACATTTTAGTGTGTAATAACTATTTTACATTTAATGAGAACTGCTTTAGTGTCCACCTGCTAGACATTAATGGTCATTTCCGGTCCATCCTTATCACACAAGATCAATGTCCTAAATATCCATGTGCTCTCTGTATTGATCATCAATACAATTTCTGGATTGGGGGATGGGAATGTTCTACCGTCTCTGTGTACAAATATTTGCAGAAAACAGAAAAATGATATTTCATTTACTGTATTATGTTTATGCTTAATCTGTTTGTGTAACAAACAATTTCTCCTAGTTAGACAGACATACATGCATGAGAAATAAATGATTAACAACAAAGCTTAATAAGTTTACTGGAAAATGAATTTAGTTTAATACATGTTTAAATCCCAGATTCAACCCATTTGATAATTAAGTGACCTTGTTGTTGATTGCCTATATTTACATTTGAGTCCAATATGACACAAATAAAAATCTAGATTACTAGGCTGTGCCACACAAGTTTTAAGTTCACCTACCTCCAGCATTTGATTGTTATGAATAATATTTGCAATGAAATTCCAGAATTTGTAATATACACATGTATTATAGTGTTTTCCCCCAAATAATCATTATACTGTAGATTGAAGTACTTTTTTCCGTGTGGTATAAATTTACACTATGTACGCGATTACAAATTTTCCGCGGAAATTTGTCCAAGCGTACTTAACGTAGAACCTACGTCGTATGACATCATAACTAGTGAATGTGTTTAGCCTGTGCTAGATCCATTATGACGTCATAATTGATTCAATGTCATTTCCCGTACTTTACAGCTTCAGTATATTTATACTGCATTTTGAAATTCACAGAATTCGATTTAAAATCATGCCGAAATAATCTTCATAATATTCGATTTATATATGTTTTTTAATATAATGCTTAATTACAGTATATTTCTTGAATTAAAGAAACCTTTAGGCACCTTTCATTTAATAGATCTTGACCTTAATTAAGTTGACAAATCCAAGATTATATTGTGTGATGAAATTGCCATGTATACTACAAACTGTAATAATGTAAATGGTATGTAACTATTTTGAAGGAATGCAAAATCTTTTTTAAAAAAATCGTCAGTTGCCAACAAAATAGTGTAATATCTTGATGAAATGTCTCTAAGTCAAAGATGTATGTGTTGTAGATTATGTGTACATTTTATGATATCTATCATGAAATGATGTGCATTCCTTTTCATAATTATTTGTTACTTATTCATATTCTTGGAGTTTTATTACAATTTCTCTATTGAATATGATCTTTTAAATTAAAAGCATAATTTTTATAAACATTTTAAGCTGAAAGTAGCCCCAAACAGTCATTTAATGATAAAATCCGTGTAAGTGCAAAAAGGTCAAGAATATTAGTATCGGTAAATAACCTATCTCTCATTAGTTAGAGGGGAAAGGTATATATTTAAATCACTTTTTGTAATCATTTGGGTATGTTCTTTATCATATTAAAGATTGAAAACATTGTGACAAAGACTTCTGATATATATTTACAAATGTAGGGTGGAAAATTGACTGAAAATAAATAGAGTTCATTTGCCTATAGTTTTGAAAATTTCGACTTTTCTTTTATGTCAATTGAATAAAAAAGAATTTATTCTCGGGAAATATTGTTTAATACTGTTCAATTAATAAACAATAAAAACAACAATGTTTAAAGAAGAAATTCTGGGATTTTGTTGTCTTCTTTGCATGACAAGTACCCCTAAAAT
This sequence comes from Saccostrea cuccullata, assembly GCF_032062105.1. NCBI lineage: Eukaryota > Metazoa > Mollusca > Bivalvia > Ostreida > Ostreidae > Saccostrea > Saccostrea cuccullata. Next base: position 30,876 of record NW_026926086.1, on the reverse strand, counting down.
GACTGAAATTGTGAAGTCACAATACGTATTTATCATTCCATGTTTAACTGGCTGCACTACATTTAATAACAAGGAAACATGTCATATGCTTTTAACTGATTGATAAGCAAGTGCTAATTTATCATTATAAAAAGTTTGAAAATCTTGTGACAAAGACTTCTCCGACATAGGTTCTACCTTAATTAACATAAATGTCAGGCATATATGCCTAGCGACGGTCTAGAAAGTTCGCGTAATTTTCTAGCCGCGGATTAAACAGAAATTGAGATTCCGCGGAATTATGACCCCGTGGGAAAAAGTATGTCTACAGTAATTTAAATTCATCACAAGTAAATTTTTTTTGTTCTTTTCACTTTTATAAAATTGGTCAGTTTGTTCTCGTTTGCTTCGAATACTAATTGTCAATGAGCATTTGAACATTCAATGTTGCTTTACAACTGTCAAATAATAAACAATGTCATGTACATGTATTTAGTTATTAATTAGTAGCTTAATAAAACTGGGTCATATTTATCAAGTTAATTTTAGTATCTGATTACATCCAACCTTACCAAATTTTCTCTGGTCCTTTCAATACTTGATGTCGTGCTCTGAAGGGATGAGGACCAGTTTAACCACCAGTTTCGTCCCGTGGTGGACGTGTTGGTCCACAGTTGTTGGTACAAATCACAGAGTATCTCACACAAAGTGTTACTGACAACTCCCTGTAAATAAATGTGAAATTGGCATATCATAATAATTACATTTTTATTGTCCAATAGCAGGTTCTCTAAAAGTACTGTGTGTATATATAATTTGGCGTAACTATTCAAAATTTAGAGTAACTACTGGGTATGGAATTGTTGGCATTATCACAAATTACTGCTTCAGATGTCTGTTCAGTGTATTGCATACGTAAATGATTTGTTAGTGGAATTCATTAATCAGTGCATTGTTGTCTACGCAAAAGCCATTAAAATATTAAACCTGCTTTTTAAAGTACACAAACAGTATTACGTAACTTAAGACCAAAAAATTAATCAATAGTTTCCCAGGCACCGTCACGTCAGTTCAAAAATCATTTTTTTTTATTTTGATCAATCTAATTCTTCGAAGGTGATTTCACGCAATGTACATTGTAAACAAAGGATTATTTTTTTGTGTGACCTAAAAAAAAATATTTTTTTAACTTTTGAATTTTGATATCTTTAAAAAGAAAAAGACTTTGGGGATATATTTAACAAAAGTTGAAATTATTTATGGACAATTAATTTTCAAGAAGAAATACAAATACATTTTTTTAGCGATTAGAATCGGACCAAGGGTTTTAAGAGAAATAATTCAATTTTCTATTTTTTTTTCCAAGTTAAAAAAGAAAATCGAGTTATTCCCTTTTTCATAAATGCTAAGATAGACGTTTTTATTAGAAAAACAATATATTTATTCTAAATTTTCAGTATTGTATTAATTAACTTTTAAATAAATGTTTTGAGTAACATTATTTAAAGTTCAATACATACTACAACCAATTTCAGAGGACAAAAATTAAGAATTGGTAGATATTATCATTTTATTGAACAAATGGTTTAGAAAAGGTGCTTCAAAAAAAAATAATTAATAAAAAAAACCTGCCTGTCGCATTGATTTCTGATTTTTTTTTGACTGAGAAACTATTGATTAATTCACAAATCATTAACACATTTCAGATGACCTCAGATTCATTATAAAACACTGGATTACCTAACTTTTGGCTTCACACTTGGTTTTCAGTTTTGTTAAAGCCATTGGTGACACAGGTGTAAACTGGCTTCCATAGTTAACTAATGCCCCTATCTCTGGTGAAGCAGTACATTCTAGTGATGTCAACATTCTATTGACTAGCTTCAGCTCAGAGAGAACAAACATGTGATCATGAAGAAGCCAAAGGTCAACATTCTTCCCAGATGTTGATTGACTGAACTGTAACAATACATTGCTGTATTCTGATTGGTCCGTTCCCATTGCACTGTCCACTATCTTTCTTTCCTCTCGTGTCAGGTTATATTGCTGCCGGAGTTCTCTAACATTTCCAATGGTCTCTGTGTTATTGCCTGAAAGTTGATCAATTCAAATATTGCAATAGGTAATGAAATGGAAAAATAAAATCATGAGGTTCAAATTATATTAAAACAGCATATGCAAAACTGATACACGTAATTAACCAATTCAGTTGAAAAGTAAACTTAAAAACAAGAGAATTTCCATCTTACAAAAAAGAATTTATTTTTGAGTTAAAGTCAAGCAAAATTCATACCATGTTCAATTCCAGCTTTCACTTCAGTCCCTGCATTGATTACTAATGATAAGAGTTCGCTCCTTCTGTCTAGACGTAACTGGACTTTATACTCCATAATGAGGTCAGCAGCCTCTCTATGGATGTCAGATAGTTTACAGAGGTCAGTTAGAGGCAAACAGTCCTCCGCCTCACTCTGGGTTCTGTAAGGAGATGGGTGACCATGGGAATTCCAGAACCTGATGTAACAATCTGTCTCCTCATATCCTGACAGCAGAACTTCACCTGCCTGGTACAGATGTGGGAAACACTCCATAAACCTAAAGGTAGAAAAACTATGTTTAATGAATACATAATATCTATGTTTTCCTTCTCACAGTTAAAGAATTCCAGTATAACATAAATTTTCTGTCGAAATGCCAAAATCAACAATTATCAAAGCACAGAGAAAAAAAAATTAAATTCTTTATTTTTGTCTTTTAAAAAATTTGATTTCAATGAATTTAACACAATAACTTAAGACTTCTTTTCAGTTCTACATTTTTTTCATTCACTTGAACAAGTTATTGACATGCCACTGTAATAAATCTTTCCAATATCCTTTCACTTGACTTATTTCTTTACCAGTCACCCATTACAGGCAGAAGTATGTCCTTGACCCAGGAGTAGTATAGAATGACCTTGTTAAGGTCATGATCCTGTGTGTAGGTAACCAAGGACTCCCTCATCCTAGCAACCCAATAAACCTGTCCATCACCTAGTAACCAATAAATAAATATTTTAACTTTAATGAAAATCCAGCTTTCTATGGTTAGGTAAAACTGAATCTTGAATGTTTTTTAAAATTGTGAAGTGAATTAGTGATTTGAACACTATCAATAGCTATATGGGTCAAGAGGAGTGAAAACTCAGAAACATACCTTAATTATGCTTTGGAATTCCTTGTCTTTACCTAATTGGTTGAATTGTTGAAGGATTTTTATCTGTATGTATTATGTCTGTATTATGTCTATCATCAGATTCTCAAGGATCCGATAATCTACTTCAAAATTCTCCTTGCTCCCATCTACAAACAAATATGATCAAAATTACTCTTTTTTTTCAAAAATTAGATAAAGGGCAACACAAATACATGACATTGCACAGTACCGTGTAACATTAATAAAAAAAAAATCATAGAAGCAAAGTATTATTATTGCTTGGTAGATATTGAACTACCCCCTAAGAATTTCTTCAGTCTGTCCCCTTGTGGAGCCCCCTACAGCTAAACTCCTACTGACGTGAGACACCAGCCCATACAAAACTATCTCCCTCCCAGACAGACCTCAGAACCTGGGGACAATGACGGGGGTCCATATAGTACTGTCTGACACCAGTTGATGAACAGAACATTAGTGTATTCAGAACTTATTCATCAAAACCATTAAGTAACTGTACTTTCTGAACTTTGTTTGCTGTTATTCTCTTTTATGTACATGTATGATATTATACAACATTTTAAAAGATGAATTTATGAGAAAATTTGAAAAATAAATGTATTGCTACATGTAACAATTCGAACTTACCATTATCAATTTTTCTGTATTTCTCCAGCACCAGACTCTTTACATCGTTCACCACCTGTCCCATGACACCCTGTACAAGTTCAAGGTGACTTTTAGTGTCGTCAAGCAGAGAACTTGATCTTGACCTACTCAGTGCCTCCCTGTAACTCTCTAACATCTGCTGTAAGAGTCGGGAGCGCAGTGGGAGTGTGTCTGGTGTAGAGAGATGCATATACAACATACAGACAGACAGCAGACTCTGCCACGTACACAGGTCAGGTGACAGGTCATGTGACAGGTCAGGTGATTTATTGATAACATCTCCAGTAGGCAGTCTACAATATAAATAATTGTAATTTAACAAGCCTAAAGAGATCTAAACATATCAAATAGCAAAACGATCACACCTTACTTACTAGCATAAAAGAGTGAGAATTTCTTTATGCAATGCAGTTAAAGTTTTCAAATAAAGATTTGTAGTTATAAAACCTTCGATAAGTTTAACTTAAAGCTCATCTTAAATGCTTGTTTACTAACGTTTTAAATATTAGTATCGCCTTATAATGTTTCACTTTCAATATTGCTTCCTGTTTATCATGTCCTGTAGTATAATGTGTACCAGGGAGCATAAAACTGTTCAAAATTCCTCGACTGTATCCAACACAAAAATCTGTATATCATATTTTCATTCAGCATGTGCAGTGAAAATTAGTTTTACGTAGCATTTACCTCCCATCTAAATAAATTTCACCGCCTCTGTTCCTAACTGCTCAGGAAATCTCTACAAATTAAACAAAACTTTTAAACTCTGTGTTCTCTGGCAAAATGTTTTTTGTTGACACATTGAACCAAATATGTTGCCATAGAAATCAGTCAATGGCTGTATAACATCCAATTTTCTAAAATAACATAAAGATAAAATAAAATTTTGGCATACTTTATTTTCCAGTATTTTGAGGCTTAACAACTTGATTTCAACATTAACCAAAGAAACGTGAACATCACTTTGAATCACGTGTCTCATATGCATGGCATACCTTGATAAACAATAAATCACTCTTGCACAATAAAATGACTTTGTTTTATCCTCCCTTTTTCACAAACACCATTTGACATTTTATCATCTGTTACTTTGTCAGACCATATTATAGTAAATTTAACAACCGTCTACATGGTCTCATAAAAAGTTCTATCAATATGCTGGGTTAACAACAAAACAATGGTTTATTGTTTATAACAAAAATGACTCATAAAAACACTTCTCGTCCAAAAGTTATCAACTAATTTTTTCAGCTCATAATATCACTTGGGAGCATATATTAACATCATCATCGAGTTTTGAAATGTGAAAAAGAATATTTATCTAGTGTATAACATGGTATAATGTTTCACTAGAAACAAAATATTTAAAAAGATAGTAACCATTGTTATACAATAGATGAATTCAATAATCATGCGTGGTTTGTTCATTTTTTTATATTTACATTTGCAAATGTTTTCCTTTATATAACACTACTGAAAGCAATGCGTATCTATAACTGTATAAATACAGGTACGGGGTCAAGAGGTCATAGATTAGCGTATGGATAAACGTTTGACGTAATTTCTCAATGACGTCATAAAGGGTCGACGCGCGTTCAGTGGATTACACACTTGCCGTTCGGTTTGAAAAAAAATGCATTTCGCACGTTAAAAGTCACAATCTGGCAAATATAAAGATTGATTGATTGTATATTGTTTAACGTCCCTCTTGAGAATTTTTCACTCATATGGAGACGTCACCGATGCCGGTGAAGGGCTTCAAATTTAGACCTATACTCGGCACTCAGGGCCATTGAGCAGTGAGGGTTCTTTATCGTGCCAACGCCTACCGTGACACGGGACCTACGTTTTTAAGGTCATATCCGAAAGACCCGTGACTTTCACTTCTAGTGCCGAGCGCTTGGCGAAGGAACAGTCACTACCTTTGTTTACGTCTTAGGTACGACGCGGCGCCGCGATCGAGAATCGAACCCGGGCCTCCCGATCACGAAGCAAACGCTCTACCACTAGGCTACCGTGACCGGTGGCAAATATAAAGAATGAATAAGTCACAAATGTAAATATAAGTAATAAGGTATCATTTTAAAACTTCTATCGGGCTATAAATACGGGTTGGTACGAGATTAAATTCACCATAATACCCTTCGGGCTTTATGGAATTTAATCTCGTGACCACCCCGTATTTATATCCCGATAGATGTTTAAAAATGATACCTTATTTCTTAAAAAACTCTAGTCACATCATGTCCATCTCATATGTATTGCACACATATTGTATTATCATTTGTATTGTATACATTGTATGTCCTCACAGGTTCCTTCTCAAACCACAGTACATCCATCTACACAGGAATAATCTCAGCTTTTACAAGATCAACCATTGTCACACGACATCAAATAACATCTACACAGGTATAATCATCTACAGCTTTTACAAGATCAACCATTGTCACACGACATCAAATAACATCTACACAGGTATAATCATCTACAGCTTTTACAAGATCAACCATTGTCATACGGCATCAAATAACATCTATACAGGAATAATTATCAACAGCTTTTACAAGATCAATCATTGTCACACGACATCAAATAATATCTATACAGAAATAATCATACACAGCTTTTACAAGACCAACCATTGTCATACGGCATCAAATAACATCTACACAGAAATAATCATACACAACTTTTACAAGATCAACCATTGTCAAGGCCGGTATACACGATGAGATTTGTAGTATAATACAAGTATTATAATACTTTTGTATTATAATACTTTCTTGTACAGACGCTAATACATATCTTATAAGATTGTAAATAAACTATTATCCCCACGTGTTTTTTCCTGCCATATTTTTCTCTCTGTCAAAATAAAAAAAACGATAATAATAAGCTCTGCTTCTAGCATCTTTTTTGTGGTAGCTACAGCTTAATATATTCCACAAGTCCTCTTCCCCTTCCCATAAAAACCACGAGTTTTTATTCGAAGAGTCGGCCATTATTATTTACCATGTGCTTTATTTAGAAATGATATAAATAGGATGACCCCCAATGTGAGTACATTTGATTGGTTGAAAGTAAAAGGTGAGTTAAGACTTGTATTAGGAAAAAGAGCATTGCTCTATTCTTAATACAGTTTTATAAGATTCGAAAAATCTTATGATACACTGTATTAAGAGTGTATACACAGTAAGATTTTGTATTATAATACAAATCATATAATACAAATCGTACCGTGTATACCGGCCTTCACACGGCATCAAATAACATCTACACAGAAATAATCATACACAGCTTTTACAAGATCAACCATTGTCATACGACATCAAATAACATCTACACAGAATAAATCACCTCTGTTACAGCTTTAAACAATGTCTTTAAAAGGCATTACACAGAATCTACACAAAATAAATTAAACATCCACTGCGGTCACAAGTTCAAACCATTGTCTTAAAGCGTCACACAACACATGAGGAAGGGAGTTAATATATCGCAGTATGATGTAGAAAGGAAAAGGGAAGTAATCCATGTAAGGTTTGATTTCTGGAAGCTGAAATTGACTAATACAAATGAATTGCATGTCTTTAATCAACATCACTATATTCTTGAACATTACTATGCTTGTCATCAAAGTTAGTAAAATAAAAAAAAATAATTAATTATCATTCCAGGTCAAACAACTTTTGCAGTTCTCCCCTTGATTTAAACATACTTTACTTTTATAATACTAGTAACTAAGATAATTATTTGGATTCACAACACAAGTTTTTAAAACATAATCTGCCCTCTCCCTTTTTATAAGAAATGATTACAAAATTCCTGTAAAATAATAACTTTCAGGAAAACAAGAGGTTGAGGGACCACATCACAAAGTTACTTGCAAATATAGTGACATAAAGAGCATTGAGGCTTGCTATTGATTACTTATTATTTAATCCTTCTCTGTTTTGTAGAGTTCTTACCTGGCTTCCGCTTCTGAAAACTGGGACTTTAATGTCTAATATGGAATCCTGGAATTGGAAACATATGATATTTAATATTTAAAAGTAATACATGTATGACAAACTCAAATTATCAATTATCCAAAATTATCCACTCAAATTATCCAAAAAATAGAACATGGGGAATTCGTGAGTTCTGTACCTTGTTTTGGGGATTATCTATGATAACAAACACCCCGGCCTCCCGAGCCTGTCTGACGGCTGATTTCACTGTCTCCATTCCCTCATTAAACAAGCCCCGCCCATCAGACACGATCAGGAGTAATTATGACGTCTCGGGATTACCCAGCATTCCCCGCTGTCGGGACCGAGCCTCCAGCATCACTGATGTGGCTTTCTTCAAAAGCTGAAACGAAAATAAAATAAGTATGATTTAGTACACAGACCTGTTGTCATAGTGTTTATTGGCTAGATTTGATGCATGTTTAACACCTTTTCAGTCCTACCTGAGCCACTTTGGTTTTCTTCTGTTCAAAGGTAAACTGCTGTAACAATCTGGACCCTGAGTGACTTGTGAACTGCTCAATGAACGGGTGAAGCACTTGTACAGACTCTCCAAAACTGTGTGAGGATATAATTTTTGCTTGTTAAAAAATGAACTCGCCATACTATAATCTTTTTTTTAAATTCCCATTAACAGAAACTTACTTTTACATTGATGCATAACATACCTGCAGATACTTAAATCTCCTGCCTCTAACAAAGGCAGGGCATTAGAAATCAAGGCCAGGGACTCAAAAGCCAACTGTTAAAAGAAAATACCTCTGCAAACAGGACTGATATTTCTTTTGATTAAAAATCATCCACAAAAATTTATGCCCCCTCCATTATTTTGCCTGTCATACTATAAATTTAAATCAGATTTACTTTTGTGTTTTATTTCTGTTGTTTACCCTTGACGTTTTTGTTTGATTTATGTCTTTTTGTTTCTGTCTGTGTCTTGACCTACCCTCCATGTTTTTATTACTGACCTGTTTGGAGTGGTTGTCCACCATACTTGAGGAGTCGTCTATAGCCAGCTTGATCTGGTACTGTCGTTTGCTGGGCTTCGTACGACGGAGCCAGATTTTGTCTTTCCTGAACTGACTGGCGATGTATGGAATGACTTTCCTCATGTTTAATCTCTTCCCAGTCCTGTAGTCTCCCCTAAAACATATCAAGCGTGGATATGTATGGGATTTATTCAACTGAGAACTTTAAAACATGTACCAAATAAAAGCTACATTCTTTTACTTTTCTCAACTAAATTCACATTTTCCAAATACGCCTTTACTTTTTGTCGATACAATTTTAAAGTCGATTGTTAAAATTACATGTTTTACGCCAATACCAGTTTGACCACTGCAATAAACATTTGAATTTTTCATTTCTTTCAATACATTTCTGCGGAAAAAAAATATATGAATAGTTTCTTAAAATTTTCCTGATTCTTAGGTAATTTTTTATTTGAAAACATTATTTTTTTACAATAAGGAGGAATGCTGTAGAAAAAGCACATTTTAATTTCGAAGTTTTTTCTCGTAATTAAGTCAGAGTAAATTAAGAAATAAATGTTTATATTTTATAGGTTTTTGCAAAAAATAAACTTCTATAGAGTCTCAAGATTAAAATGGTACCTGACTTTTGGAAATTTTTTAGAGCTACGCTAGAAAAAAAAGGCTTATCGGTCGGATTTGACAGATACGATTGTCAAAGGGTTAACGTCATTTTTTTTCTCAGCAAATTCTTCCTAAAATGCATGAATTCCTTTAGTTTAAAACAAAACATGAGCATGAGGTCAATTCATAACCATCAGGATTATATGAACCACTTCTTTTTATCATTTAATTGCAAACAAAGAACCAGCCAATATTGTTTAACATTATGGTCACCTTTTCATGCTACCCTTATCTTCTTTAAATTATTGGAACCCCTTTTTCTTTAAATCCCGCAGCTTTGCAAAGAATACAAAGAGATTTAAATGTTTTTGTTTGAAGAAGGTAGTATACTGCGTTCTTCTTAAATGCACATAAATTACCAATGACTGACACTAATCATGAATGTGGGATATTGTAAAAGATATTCATTTTCCAGCTACATCATATAAAAGGTAATAAGTTTAGGTAGCATCTAGCAAGTGTTGTAAGATAAACCAACTTATAAGTACCTCGCCTTCACTATGATAATAATGATTTTTTTTTTACAGATTTGATAAACAAAAATGGATGAACTACATGTACCAGATACAGCCCAGCACTATATCGAGTGTGACATAAAATCTTGTAGAAACTTCTCTGAGTTTTATTGCAATACCTGTCATCAGGGATTCTGTGGCCATTGCAAACAGCGCCACCTAGTGAAGAACAAAGGACATGAGATTGTCCTTTATCAGGAGAAAAAAAGAAAACTTCCGTCAGAAAAATGCATGACCCACCCAACACAAGATATAGATATCTACTGCGATGATTGTCAGAATCCTATTTGTTCTACCTGCTTTACCCAGCACCACGGTGATCATGAAAAGTGTGACCTTGAAAATATCTACAATGAAATTCTACAGCAATGTCAGAGGGAAATAACTGAGATCTGGAAAAAAGCAATTCCTGGGGCTAAAAATAATGTCAAATCAATTTTAGAAAAGAGGGATAATGTCAAGAAAGAAATTGCCAAGGTAAGATTTTCCATGAAGAAGAGAGCAGATGAAATGAAGGACATTGTTGACAATATACTAACTGATAATAATAAAATACTGGATGAGATCGAGAACTCTGTGCTAAATATTATGGTGGAACATCAGAAGGAAATAGAGGACTACATAAAGTACCTGGAAAAAATGATTGTAGACTATGAGAGTAAAATGTCATCAATAAATCCCACTGAATTAATCAAATTCCATCTAGATATTTCATTAGCTACTGTGAAGATGCCTAACAAAGCTAAACCAGAATTGCCTATTTTCACAGTAGGTACACTAAATAAAAAAGAAATATCCAAGCAGTTTGGTGGAATTGAACTAGAGTCATCTGCAAAGTTTCAGCTTTCCTCTGTCACAAAAGAAAGTGAAATAGCTATCCAGGGACATGCTTATCATTTGTCTCCCTTGGCTCTCGATAAATTTTGGGCTAGTGATGTCTCAGGATATCTCATTCAGTATGAAGGAAACGTCTCATCAAATAATATACACATCAGTTCAAGGTATTTCCAAGGTAACCACTCAGTCACCACACAGGGAGAACTTCTTTGCACAGATAACAGTGCAAACACTGTCTACAGAGTAACTAATGACATGTCCATCAACAAACTAATTGAGACAGGGAAATGGATACCTGGAGCCATCTACTCCTCTCTTATCAATGAACACATACTGGTTGGGATGGAGAAAAATAAATTCATGAGGATAACCAGATACAGTAGAGAAGGAAAAAAGCTACAAGACATACAGTGGGATGATAAAGGACAAAATCTTTATCAAAGTATTTACTACCTCACAGAGAATATCAACTGTGATATCTGGACATCAGACTTGGATGCTGCTAAAGTTGTGGTGGTGACTGCAACAGGAGAATATCGGTTTTCTTACTCTGGTCACCACTCTCAGTCTGGATTCCATCCTTATGGAATCTGTGCAAATGTTCTTGGACACGTATTAGTGTGCAATGGCTTTAGTAAGAATTACTCAAGTGTCCACCTGCTGGACATTAATGGTCAGTTCCTGACTCTCCTCCTCACACCAGAACAATGTCCGTCATCTCCCTGTGCTCTCTGTATTGATGATCAACACAATCTCTGGGTTGGAAGAAGGAACAATTCTACTGTTTCTGTGTTCAAGTATTTGCACAAGACGTAAAGATAATAGTTTATGTACTGTATTACGAATGCCACCAGCAGGTTGTAGCTTCCCATATGAGTGAAAAATTCCCGAGAGGGACGTTAAACAATATACAATCGAACAAAAACAAATGTAAAATCAAATAATGTCTCAACCCCTGTCAATGTGAACTCAGTACAAACAAACTGGTTTGACAAATGAGTTTCTGTTTTTGAAATTATTTTTTACTCAAGTCCTAGAAGAGCTTGAGTTATCAAAAACGATGCTAGGTCATCGATTTACGAAAATATAACATTTGAGTAAATAAAAACATTTCAAGAGACAAAAATGAAGCTTTTGCTGAAAATGTCTATATATTCTAAGATATTAAGGGTTAAATGTTGGATTCTTTTCTATGTCGAATAAATAATCTATTCAGAGATTTCGCGCTTTTCTTTGCGTAGGGATCTCAGGTAACTTGCATCCATGGACGAGTTCATCGGTTAAACTGAAAGGTGATACAGGATGACTTATCGTTTAACATTGCTTACAATGATCTGCCTAAACTGAGTGACAATTATTTTAATTACACTAAAACTAATGTTAAATTCTACCCTTATAAGTCTATAATTTCGTTTTTTTTAAATCAGGATATCACGGCCGCAAGTGGCATGTTTCTGGATTTACGAGGGCCGTTCAAAAATTACGCAGACTGTGCTATTATTTACTTTTACAGACGACATATAGTTATGAAATTTCACATAAATATGTATCTTAAAGATTCCAATTAATTTTGGGCAAAATTTCTGTATTTTAAAAAAATTCTACTAAAATTATCGGTATGTTGATATCGCTGATTGAGAGGTATGGAGCACGACAAAAACATTGAAGCAAAAGCATGCGAAATCAAATATTTAATTCTTTTCAAGTTCGTGATTTATTTTCCACAGTTTTCTCAAATGTACCTTTAAATTGTTCTATTATTATGTATTTAGATTTTGGACGTAATATTTGATGTACTAACAGAAATATAGTGATTTTTCTCCGATGCAATTCCCGTGAAAACGACTGTAAAAATGAGGTCTGCTGAATTGACCGCGCATCGCACTTTTGTTAAATAATGTGTAATGCTCGAGACATCGCCAACATAGATCCAAAATGAAACATGTAGTAAACTAGGGTATTCGTGACATTCGTCCACAAATAGCAAATTGAAATTTTAGACCGTTAGACCTCTGTAAAAAGGCTATAAGGGAGGAAGGGAAGAAGATAAAAGACAAAAACTTTATCCGGACTGTAAAGAGCGTGATTGAGAGTCAGCAATATCACAATATATCACACAAATACCTGCAGTTTTTAGTTTTAAAACAAAGAAGAATATTCTTTACTTGTTAAATAGATTTTAAGCTTGACAAGAAATGGTGTTTGGGTGTTGAGTAGATAATGTAGCTCAAATTGTTCAGGTACTCTTGGGAAGATGTTGACGATATGTAAGCTCAATTAAATATATTTTTTATAATGCCTGTGACGTCGACGATTTTGCTGCTCCATGATTTAATGACATGTCCTGAAAAATCACTCAAAATTGATACCAATTTACAATATTTTGATATGAAATTTTTAAGACCATTAAGTAAAGATTCTTTTTTATTATGTGTCATATTTTGCCCGATTATGTCATCAAATAGTTTTTCTGTGCAACAAGTCCGCGTAATTTTTAAACGGCCCTCGTATACGGAAGATTCTATCATTGAAAAGGTGCACACAGTCACTTTGAAGTCATTCCTATAGGCCTATTTCAAGCTATTCTGATTGCTTCAAATCAGATTTACGATGTTATTTTATAAATACAAAATACAAATAAATGCGCACATTATTTATTACTTGGATTACAATATTTCAATTTTATAAAAAAAAAAAAAAAGAATCTACCGCCGTAGTACTATGCTTCATAGACTATTCTTGGGAAACGTTTTTTTCCCTTTTTTTAAATACACAATTTGTTTTAGAAAGTAGTATACAATCATAATACATGTATTAATTTTAAGTTCGATTTTGAATTTAATTTAAAAATAAATTCTGAGGGTGTTTTAATTTTATTTCAGACACGTGGAACTTCGTAATAAAGTCACTACATGCATGTAAATGCGGTTTTTTTTCGTCGTATATGTATTGATGTTGAAACGCAATTAATAGCCTGCGTCTTCTTTCTTTTTAAGATATTCATGATACTTCAGAGCTTACACTCTACAGCTTGAGTATCTCTGACGTTTTGTAAGTAAATTCTTGCTTTTCTTTTGTGTGTTTGCCGTACCATAATTTATCATGTTTAGATCATATACCAATCTCAATCATTTTTAAGGAAAAATGTAAAGAAAAGCCTATTGAGTTTACAGTCCTTTTAGTGGTCCTTACATCAGAATTATTTACCCACAAAAAGTATTATATCCATTATATAAATGTCAGATTTAATGCGCTTTGAACTTCAGGGTCTTTGATTTGTGGAGGAGCATGCCCAGTAGACCTACATACACCCACTGTCTCCCTACTGTAATCATATCAGTCTCATCATCAGATACTATAAGTATTCCACTCAAACACTCCCTGACTATAAAGAGTTCAGTTCCCAGAGCTCCACACAGGAGATCTCTTATGGTTTGAATTATTTGCTCATAGTCCCTATGAGAAGGATCTTTATTCTGGAGGAATGTGATCAACTCTGACACAATTTGTTTGTATTTGTCCTCCAATTCCTTTGTTTTAAGCATTGTACAGTGGACAGAAGTATAGATACAAAAACTTGGATGATGTGCTCTCTCAGCAGTTTTCTAATAAAACAATTTAATTAATTTGTATAGTTTTTAATCTTTATCATTATAATGATTAAATTTTTTATATCTTTTATTTTTCCCTTGCTTTTTGAATTCCATGCTAAAATACACAAAATATATTCAAATCAACCCATGAATCAAAATTAGTTTTAATTAATAACTTTCCTTTTGAAGAAAATCAATGGTAAAAGATCAATCCAATTTTTATATTTTTAATTTATAAAATCAAAACTATGATTGATTTTGACTGAAGAGAATTTGGAAAATGAGTACATGTACATGTACTGAAAAAAAACCTGCATTTAAATGCATGCATCTTGTAAATACCTACATTTTAAGATTTAATTTAAACCTGGATAAAACTGACCTAGGCTTGATATTCCCATACATAGCACTGAACCTTGAGAACAGATGTGCTGCGATAGAATCTGAAATTTGTGTAGACTTGTTCTTCAGTCTTTCAGGGGGGGGGGTGTCAACAATTAGAGGTCTTTCTTGTTATGATTTCTGTGTTTCATCAGATTCTCCACACATCAGATGGTAAGCAGTCTGACTTAGTCTGGGTTTGTGAAGAGTTTCAGGACCCTGTTATATTGAATGAATATTCAAAGCCTGAATTTTTGATTAAATAATTTATTTTCACTTAGGGTTTCAGCGGCGAGAATTTTTACAATGGATTCTAGAGGTTCACAGAGCCAAGTCAAGAGTGTCTCGCCGTGAACCTCTAGCATGCTGGAGTAGGTTTTAAGCTTACAATTGTCATATAAGTGGGTCAAGGGAATACAATAAAACATTAAGGTTTGAGTCCTTCTCCATTGAGAATTGTACATTTTATAGTTTATCATGGTCTTGATCCAGTTCATATTTTAAAGTTTATATATGACTTTCAGTTTTTTCCAAGCAAATTTTTGCTTTGTGATAGACAGTGAGACAGCTAGACAAACAGATTCTGTTACTCCCCTTTTAAAAAGAGATACAATTCAAATGCATGTACTGATAAAGCTTTTTCCCCTTTAAAATCTTATTTTGTTAATCAATCTGTTTGTTGACCTGAAAAAAAAGCTTAAACAGTAAATGCATTTGAACTTCTTTAATGACGATTCTTACAGTATATTCATACTAAAATGCACAAATTCCTTCAGTTTAATAATTATACATGAGCCTGAGATCATTCCATAGTTATCATAATTTTCTTATTCTGAAATCAGATCTTTTTTATCATTAATGGTAAACAAAAACATACAATTATATTGTTTAACATAATCGTCCTCTTTTCATGCTACCCTTAACTTAATTACTTCACGGTATTAATTCTAGTCCCATTTTGTTTCTTTAACTTCTGCAACTTTACAAAGAATGCACGGAGATTTAAATATTTTTCATTGAAGAAGGTAATATATTCAGTTCAATTAAATAGATTATCAATGACTGACATCAATCAGGACTGTAGGGTATTATGAAAAAAAAATCATTTACCAGATCACAGAAAAAGGTTTTAAGAAGGTAGGTTATTCTTCTTTTTCAAATGTATAGTAGCAAAATTGTTAGCTTTAAAAATTACAGGGCCTTACATACACTCTAATAATAAATATAATTTTATTTCTAGAGTTTTGATTAATAATAATGAATCAAGTACCAGATACAGCCCAGCACTTTATCGAGTGTGACACAAAATCCTGCAGAAACTTCTCTGAGTTTTATTGTAATACCTGTCATCAGCGAATCTGTTTCCAATGCAAACAGCACCATCTTGAGCAGAACAGTGGACATGAGATTGTCCTCTATAGGGAGAGAAAGAAAAAACTTCCTTCAGAGAAATGCAAGATCCACCCCACAGAAGAATTAAATGTCTTTTGTGATAATTGTCATGATCCTATCTGCTCTACATGCTTTGCCCAAAATTACAGTGATCATGATAAAAGTGACATTGAACCATCTACAATGATATTCTACAGCAATATCAGAAGAAAATAACTGAGGTCTGAAAACAGTCATTCCTAAGGCTAAAGATAACATTGAATCAATTAGAAATAATGTCAAGAAAGAAATTGCAAAGGTTAAAGATTCCATAAAGAGAGCAGATGAACTGAAGAAGGCTATTGACAGTGTATTAACTGATAATAATAAAAACTGGATGAGATCGAGAACATTTTCCTGAATGATATGGGTTAACAACAGAAAGAAACAGAGGACTACATAAATTACCTGGAAAAGATCATTTCAGAGTACGACAGTAAAATGTCATCAATAAAACACTCTGATCTCATACAATTCCATTTAGATATTTCATTAGCTTCTTTGAAAATGCCAAACAAACTTAAGCTCGAACATTCAACTTTAACATTAGGTACACTAAATAAAGAAGAAATAGCCAAACAGTTTGGTGAAATAGAAATAGATTCCTCAGTAAGGTTGAAAATTTCTTCTGTCACAAAAGTATGTGAAAAGACTATCCAGGGCAAAGAAATGTCCCTGAGTCATATGTCTTTCTTACCTCCAAATAAATTTCGGGTCAGTGAAAGGTGGGGGAATCTCATTCAGTATGACATGGAAGGAAACATCCTAAAGAAAATATCCACCAGTATGTCATATTCCAAAGGTAACCACACAGTCACCACAGCGGGAGAACTTCTTTACACAGATTACAAAAAAAACCACTGTCTACATAGTAACTAGTGCCACGTCCACTAACACATTTACTGAGATGGAGAGCTGGAGACCTGGAGCCATCTACCCCTCTCCTATCAACGGACATATATTGATCGGGTTGGAGAGAGATAGAGACCACAAAATAGCCAGATACAATAGGGGAAGACGGAAGTTACAGGACAAGCAGTGGGGTTATAAAGGACAAAGACTGTACAACAATGTGACGTACATCACAGAGAACATCAATGGTGACATTTGTGTATCTGACTTGCATGCGAGAAAGGTTGTGGTGGTCACCACATTAGGAGAGTATCGTTTTTCTTATTTTGGTCACCACTCTGTCTGAATTCTGGCCTCAGGGAATCTGTACAGATGTTTTAGGACACAGTTTGGTATGTAATGGTTTGTTTTTTTAAAATGCTCCAGTGTCCATCTGCTGGACATTAATGGTCAGTTCCCTATTCACACCAGAACAATGTCCTCTTTTCCCCCGTGCTCTCTGTATTGATAATCAAAATAATCTCTGGTTCAAGGGATTGACAAAGCCTACTGTCTCTGTGTACAAATATTTACAGAAGACTAAAATATGATTTTTTTATTTACTTTAACTAGTGTTTATGCTTGATCAATTTGTAATATACACAATCTCTCTTAGTGTTATTAAAGGAAGGATATGGAAATAACGAACAGTATTCAATCTCAAAGTCCATTTAACAAATATACAAAATAAGAGCAGAGCAAACACGGACCCCCGAAACTTCAGAGGTGGGATCAGGTGCCATGGAGGAGTGAGCATCCCCTGCTGACCGGTCACACCCGCCGTGTGCTCGTTGTCATAATCAGGATATAACGGAAAAAATCCGTGGTCAATTCAGTGTATAAATAATGGACTAACAATTGGTATGAAAAACGTCAGTCAGCATTTCATTCAATGATAAATTGTATTTGCTGACAAGGTCATTGTATCGACCATAGAATTTACGAAATGATGACTTCAAACGAGACCGCTGATATTCTTGTTTCATCAACTTGCTTGTCAATAATTTACCTCGTTTAAGAAATTGTTCATACGTAGAGCATGCTCTTGCATATCGAATCAACTGAGATATAAATACTCCGTATGCAGGTGACGAAGGTATATTGCTGCATAAGTAAGGGAAGTTGACGATAGAAAAGTTAAAGTCATCACGTTTATCTATTGATAAATAGGTTAAAAAGTTTACTGGAAAATGGACTAATTTGGTTTACCTGATAAAATTTCAAGCCAAAAGAACTTGTAAAAGATTTCAATTGTGACACGATAGCCTTTTTTTCTTTTAAGTTTACTGTTCTGTATAGGCAATACAGATCGGGACTGTGGTGGGCGGAGCTACTTTCCGTTCTGTATTAGCCCTGCATATAGTACTGTATTTGCCAACTATTCTGTATCTAAAATACAGCACGGTCTAAAAAATTCTTATTCAATTTATCAAAAGCACGTACAAATAGTAAATGCTGATGTTTTCTCATTATAAATTTTAAAGAAAATATTTCCCCTTTCACTTTCAGATTGCTTTAATGTCGCATTTCAGTTAGAAAATAAAAATCCATGACATCGAATCCATCTTTATAGTATAATATCTTGCTTTTGTAAATCCAGGCAGTAAGATTTAAACCGGGATTATAAGACCCTGAAATATATAATGATAAATCTCCATCTACAACAGACCACAACAATAACGGTTACCTTATCTACCTTATCCATCAAGACTGACCATCACTCGATAACGTATACGCCATTAAATTGTCAAACTAATCTGACCAATTCTTACGTTTTCCGTGGAAATATATTTGAAGCGGGTGCATACCCCCCTTGGGGCCTCCTCCACAAAACTTTGGCGGAAGTTTGGATGCTTTACAGATATAAAGTGGGCGGAGCTATTTTTGGTTGATCGTGTCACAAATTATTTAGAGAACTCGACAGGTTCTGTTTCTAAGATACAAAACCGTCACGTTCTCTACATAATACGTAGATTTTTTTTTTCTTAACCATATACTTGATTACTATATTTACATATACGACAAATATTAAACAAATATCAAGCCAGATGAGACAACTACCTTGTAACACACATGTCAATAACACTTGAAGTAGTTCACTTGCTCCCAGGGTTCGACATAACAGTAGACCGGCAGCCCAAGTCGACCATATAATTGGAAGGTCCTCAAAATGTTCTGGACAGGTGGACAGTCGGTGCACTTAAAATCTAAACACTGTTTGAGACAAGATAGCGGTATTTTTCTTTTAAGTTTACTGTTCTGTATTAGCAACACAAAACGGGACTGTGGTGGGCGATGCTACTTTCCTTTCTGTATTAGCCCTGTTTACAGTATTGTATTTGCCAACTATTCTGTATTTACAGTGGAGGATATAATGAAAAGGGGGGCTCCACCCTCCCCACCCCCATGAGTTTTTTAACAAGTGCCAATTCATCATTTTTAGCTCACCTGAGCCAAAGGCTCAAGTGAGCTTTTCTGATCACATTTTGTCCGTCGTCCGTCCGTCCGTCCGTGTTTACGAGAGTGCATTTATTGGGTATTTTTCATGCCAAGATTGTACTTATTGGGTACTTTTTGCTTATTGGGTATACCCAATAAGAAGTGTCGCTGAATATGCTTAAAACACCCTAATTGGGTATTTGCAGGTTAGTATCCAACAAAACTTGGACACGACGATTTGTCCAAAAAAATGTCCAAAAAAGTTGCTTTCACGGACGCACCGAGTTTTGTGTTTCAGTTTTACATTCGGAATTCTAAATTCTCGAGAGTTCCGAAAATCAACTTCCGTTGATCCTGATCATAACAACGTTTGTTTTCATGGAAAAAAATATGGCGACTAAGAAACACTTAATGTCAACAAGATTTTCTGACTGACAAGAGAAAAGGTAAGTTTATTCGATTAATATTTATCTATTGCTGGGTTCTTGTTTAAGGAAAATTGATTTTAATGTAATTTTGAAAAAAATTGTGCACAAAATTAAAATAGATATATCGGAACAATTAATCCTAAGTTGCACTTGTATGTATTTTGAATTTTCTCTGTCTTTTTAACTCTCTTGAGGGCGAGAAGTATTTAGTAAATGATCGTATATTGTTAGATAATCTTTAATAAATCGAAAGTGTTTATTATTTAATTTTATATCATAACCAACTAAGTATGTTCTGACAATGTATATTGGAAAGGGAAATGAAAATTTTAACAATCGTGTGTTCATAAATCAGCTGTAAATTATCGGTTCAAGTAGACAATATTACAATCGCATAGTGAGCTGAGATGATGATAAATGGGATAATTGACAACAACTAAATAATTGTATGTAAGTTTATCTCATCTGATATGTAACTTAAGAGATTCATTGTATTACTGAAAAACTTTCAGTCAAAACAGTGCTTCTTTCTGTCTTTGATTTTGACTGAGTGTCTGCTTTATTTTGATTTTTTTTTTAATTATTGTTCTTGTCATTTGTTTTAATTGATTTAAAACAATACTGAAATTGATATAGGGCTACTATAACTATTTCACATGATGGGTGTGTAATTAGCATCGGGCTACACCCGGGGCTTCCATTTTTGAGGATGGGGCTAGTGGTTTTCTGCACTGAGGAATCCCCTTGGGCTATTAGGAAGTTTAAAATACACATTCGGAGAAAATTCCGAGAATCCAAATTAAATTTTGATATCTTTATAACGCAGTTGACTTAGATTTTGTAATTTTCGGAAAATTTCTATCTTTATCATGTTTATATAAAATAATGATACAAATAATAAGTTCTTATGATTTTAGTCTAATAATTTTCATTGTATATACGCCATATATGGCTTTAAATGATTCAAGATGAAAACAAAATGATTTTTGCTTCGTTTTAATTAGTCGAACTAGTGAATGACCAGAAAAGGAATATTTAAATTTTTTTTTCATTTTTTTAAATAATTAATTTATATATGATTAAATTTTACCAGCGAAAATTAAATTAATCTTTAATTTTAAAAAGAATCATCTATAGTTAATACCCTGGGGCCTGTTTCATCAAAGGTCGTACGCCCAGTCGTAGCGCTACGCCGGCGTAAAGTCGGGACTAGCAAGAATATTTGCATTTCATTAAAGAGCGTATCCTTACGCCTGACTAAATTTAGACCAAAATTTTAAATCTACTCATGGGTAGGCGTAAGTTAGGACGTATAGTTAAAATAAGGCCTTTTTATTAATTTTAGCGAGTTCTAAAGAAAAAGTAAGGTTCTAAGAAGAATTTAAAATACAAACAATGCATTATTTAATTATACATATTATGAAGAGGGGGAGGGGGGGGGGGTTGTTACAACTACTTGGGGAAGTAGTTGATTTGAGTTATAACGTACTCAAATAATATTTTGATAAATTTCTGCTGAGAAGAAAAGATTGTCTTATTAGAGATTTCTTACGTTTTGACAATGAAATCATACACATTTGATTGTGGTATTGTATGTCTAAGTTATTGCAAATCAATTTACATATATAACTGAAAGCGGGACGATACATGTATATGTACATGTATATACTATTTAGTTACGCTTTGGGGGTACCCATCTCTATCCGCAACTCCTTTCATATCACTGATTGAAATTTGGTGAAATTTTCACAGAATCTTTATTATATATTGCCATTGTGCCTTATTGTACTTTTTGATCCGACACATATTTTGGGTTTCCCACAGCAAAACATGGACACTGCCATTATATTTATATGGAAGGCGGGGGATATCTTTTATTGAACTCATTGCTTACGGTACCTCTAGTTTCTTTTTCATTTACTAAAAAGAGACCCATTAAAATTGTCTATTTTGAAAAATATTTTCCAACAGCATATTTTCTGAAAAACAAAAATTACAAAAAAAAAATCGGTTTCAAAAGCATAGTTATCATCTTTCATCATGTTCATGTAATTTTCTACATTTAAGAAAAAAATTCAAAAAAATAACCCATCTTAAAACCAAATAGTTTTTGTCATGTTTGAAGAGTCCATTTCTTATTTACTTCTCGTCCACATGCGTGGATCCAGAGGGGGTCGGAGAGAGGGTTCAGAATCTCCCGAATTTGCAGATTAATTAACATTGAATGTACAGATTACTTAGTTAAGGACGAAAGTAATTATTTTCCTAGGTATCTGGGACAAGTGATGTTCCCGGCGAATCATATACCCCAACCAAGGGAGGGGGTTGGGGTCTCATAGACAATAAGAGATTTTTGAAAGTGGTAATAAATTATTGCTTTTATAATATCGATGTAAGACGGTGATAATTACACAGTTAAGTTCAAGAATGAATTATTCCTAATTTTTTTTTTCTCAGACAAACATTGATGCAGAAGACATCTTTAATTTTCATAATTTTGTTTAAAAGAGCAAATCTTACATAGTATAAGATAATCTGAGCGCATATAAAGCACATATAAGATGAAAATATATATGTTTTTGATTTCCTGCATTACTTACATTTTAATGTAAACAAAATAAAGTGTAGCTGTAACTAAATTTTAAAGACAGAGACCACACAAGCAGATAATTTTTGTAGGAATATCTTTGTAGTCATTTTCCAAACCCCCCCCTCTCTCTCTCTCTCTCTCTCTCTCTCTCTCTCTCTCTCTCTCTCTGCGTACTTTTAAAACGGTACAAATGTACATCACATTTAATCTGCAGATAGTAAAGGATTTTTTTCTATAACTGAACAATTATGAATCAATTGAATTGACAAAACATTAATAAATACAGAGAGGATTATCTTACATGTACCATAGTAGTAAACGTGTAAAATTTATTTCTTGACTCAAAATGTGTTCATATGTAAACTGTTTGCATTTTGTTTTCATTATTTTTGCTTGCATATACATTTCTTATTAAAATTTTTAAATCTTATTCTGTCTCAAACTTAATTAATGGTATTTTATCAGTAGAGTCAGTATTTATCGAATCATCAGTATTTATCGAATCATGAAATTGATTATCAAATGCAAAGTCATTAACCTGTATCAATTTCGGGAAGAGGGGGTATGGCTGTAATTAAATTTCCAAAATGAATAGTTTTGCTTAATTCCGAAATACAAGTACATGTACTGTCCTTTTCATCCTTTCAATTTATTAGACTTTTATTATTGAAATATTGTAAAAAACTAAAATTGGTTTCTTAAAAGATGCATGTCTCTTACATAACACTATAAACCCATGCATGTTTCAATTAGTGCAAGTATTAATTTATCTATAACTTGTGTTATTCTGTACATTGACGTGCTACAATTTATACATGTTTGTACGCTTTGGGCCATGTTTATGTTTTTGCGCCTGTGCAATGCAACGTTGTCAAGGACTTAGTCCTGCGACTAAGCATATCATTTACGACTAGAGTTACGCCGCTTGGCAAAACGCAAATTACGCCCGACGAAATTTTGACGTAATCCCTGGAAGTACGCCTAAATTAAGGCGTAACTTTAGGACTTTTGATGAAACGGGCCCCTGACTTTTTTTCACGATGAACCTTTTTTCAATGATACTTTTTAATTTTTGCCTTATATTTGGGCTTGTCACTTTTTACTCGGGGATAGTAACTTTATTGCCACAAAGCTGTGGATTAGTACTTGATTTCCTTTATTGCAGAGCGATGACTATGATTTAATAGCACAAAAAGCTAATGAATTTACGTATGTGAATTTATATGATTAATGCTTACTTGTGATTCTAGGATAACTGGAGATAATGATTCCTTTTTTCCATTGATATTACATAAATATTTTCCTAAGTATTATGTTACAATAAATTGGTTTAGATTTTTTTTTATAAAAGTAATCAATAATTACAATGGAAATTGTTCATTGAGGATTAAAAATATGTAACAGGTCAAACAGGAACTTCAGTTGTGAACATTGCAGGGAACACACCCATTAGAAGATGACCCTCAGAAATAGGACAATTGTAAGTGATCAGTAAAATGAACAGGAATACTTCATGCCAATCATAAGATTTTTAGAGACATTTTCGCTTCTTAAATTAGAAGAGATAGAGGGAAAAACTTGTACACACTACATAACTACTAGGCAACCAACCTTTAACTGCAGGAAAGCTTTTGGTATGTGCAATACAGCTACATAAAACCTCTTTAGTATTCATGTTAAGTTTGAGAAAGTACCTTAGTATTTTTTCTAGTGTTTGCCACATTTTCATGCACACTGTTTGCTTGTTTGTACTATCATTTTATTTTAAATTCTTCAGATGACCTTTACCTTTGCCAGTTTAGAATCATTTGTTTTAAGGACATCTGAGGGTTGGTTCCAGAACTTAATTAATTGTAAAGTAAATACTGGGGTACTATACGGTCATAGGTTATGTTAATACATGTACAATATAACATTTTGTTCTGATAGAGGTGGCATACAGGAAAAGAAAAAATACTAGATATCACTTCAAAGGAATAAAACAGCTTCATCTTGTAGGTGTATTTTATTTAAGGATCACTACTTCATGTCTGATGTGCTGAAAGTTATTCATAATATGTTTGACTGTAATTTTTTCATATTTTCAACTTCTATCCAGCTTAGTCAATTTTAATTAAATTTTGTGCAAAGCATACCCCAGGAAGGGGGATGGAGTGTCAAGTGTGTCTCTGTCCCTGTCAACATAATTTCAAAGCAGTTAGTAAGGTTTGGGTCAATTTTAAATCCTCTTTGGCAGAACCTTTGGGCTAAAAACAATACTAATGTGAAAGCTTTATCATTAAGTGTAGAGATGTTTATGAAGATTAGTACCCCTAATGTACTGATAGTGTTACATTAGAAGTCTAAAATTTGCAAGGAATAGGTGTAAAATCTTTTTAAAATCTACTTCTTAACAATCAGAAACTAACATACTGTCTAATTAATATGCAACATCGTTTTGTGTGTTGAATGATAATTCCATTTTGATAAAATTATGGCGGATGGGGGATAGGATGAAGATGCAGTTAGACATAGAAGAAGAAAAAGAGTTGATAGAATTTAGTTTTTCTTCCATTTTATTTATCAATACATATTTCTGAATAAGAAATATACTTCTACTTCTTGGTTGGGTTTGATCAACATAAAGGGTGGTCTTGCTGTAGTCAAGAAAAACATGTTTTATACGGCAAAGAAATGCCTTTTAATTGCAGAATGAATAAAATGGACAGAGGCAGAACTGAAGGAGATGAATGAAATGAGGAATATTTCAAAGATTGCCTGAGCATAACCACTGCTACTGGATAAACATATGGCAATATAAAAGAGCAGGGTCAATGGAGGTATCATACAGTATAGGCCATGAGAGACCCTGGAGAAGAAAGTATTGAACAGAAACAAAAATAAAACCATTTTGACATTTATTGAAATATAGGATAAAAGTCTTGCATGTAAAATTTGGGCATGCAATGACTTTTCTCTAGCTCTAAGACTTATAAGAGTGATGATTTGATTTAATATCTTTATCCCGATTTGTCGAAAAGATTTGGACATAGTGCATCAATTATTTTAAAATTTTGATACAACAAATTCATTCATTGTACTTGTAACTGAAGTTTTTCTGGTGCGATACTGTTTTATCGGCTTCAAAACTAAGTTGGTGATTTCCAAACCAGATTAATGAGATCATGTAATATCTTTTAACATCGGTGACTATTTGATCCATTTTTTTTACATCTCAGAAGTATTTTATTATTACAGGGAAAATATGCATTGTATATGTATCTGTAATAAACAGGATTATAGAAATTTTCCATATAATACAACACAATCTTAGCAACTGAAGGCAAATTTTATCAAGGGTGTGATCTATTTATCAATATGGTTTTCAGCATCTTGCTCTACCTGTAATGACTTGCTCCAAGTTCCAATATTTAAATTTAAATTTTGCAAACATGGTTATAAAATTCTTTACAAGGCAAATAGTTTAGGCACAAAATGCTGATATATTTCCATCATTTTGTAAAGTGTACACTGAATGAGATGTGGAATGTTAGAATTAAAGTATTAAATATGTTTTGGAATTATGTATGCTTATGCAGATAAATTTGAATTCAACTAGGGAAGGTAAATGTCATACTTATTGGGTTTGCAATCTAATGCAAGAGTATAAATATCCAAAACAAATTTGACAATTTTAATGAAGGGTATTAGAACCCAAGAAGAATTGGACAGGTAAACATCACCTGTTGGGTTTTATTTTAATGTTGGGATGTAGTATGCAAGAAGAGTTGAACCAATGTCCAATACCTATTGGGTTTTCTTTCTTATAAAAAAAAATTGAGTAACCCAAGAAGAATGTCCAATTCCTTTTAGTTTATATACTATTGAAGGGATGAAGATATCCAAGATGAATTGGACAGGTGTCCATTACCTGTTGGGTAGTATTCTGATGAGGGGGATTCTCAAAAAACCCAAGAATTAGACAAGTGTCCATTGCCTGTTGGGTGGGATGTAGATATCCAAGAGGAGTTGGACGGATGTCCATTACCTGTTGGGTGGTATTCTGATGAAACAATTCAAGAAACCCAAGAAGAATTGGACAAGTGTCCATTACCTGTTGGGTGAGATGTAGATATCCAAGAGGAGTTGGACAGGTGTCCATTACCTGTTGGGTGGTATTCTGATGAAACAATTCAAGAAACCCAAGAATTAGACAAATGTCCATTGCCTGTTGGGTGGGATGTAGATATCCAAGAGGAGTTGGACAGATGTCCATTACCTGTTGGGTGGTATTCTGATGAAACAATTCAAGAAACCCAAGAAGAATTGGACAAGTGTCCATTACCTGTTGGGTGGGATGTAGATATCCAAGAGGAGTTGGACAGGTGTCCATTACCTGTTGGGTTGTATTTTATGTGGAGATTCAGAAGAAACCCAAGAATTAGACAAGTGTCAATTGCCTGTTGGGTGGGATGTAGATATCCAAGAGGAGTTGGACGGATGTCCATTACCTGTTGGGTGGTATTCTGCTGAAACAATTTCAAGAAATCCAAGAAGAATTGGGACAAGTGTCCATTACCTTTTGGGTGGGATGTAGATATCCAAGAGGAGTTGGACAGGTGTCCATTACCTGTTGGGTTGTATTTTGATGATGCAATTCAAGAAACCCAAGAATTAGATAAGTGTCCATTGCCTGTTGGGTGGGATGTATATATCCAAGAGGAGTTGGACAGATGTCCATTACCTGTTGGGTGGTATTCTGATGAAACAATTCAAGAAACCCAAGAAGAATTGAATAAGTGTCATTACCTGTTGGGTGGGATGTAGATATCCAAGAGGAGTTGGACAGGTGTCCATTACCTGTTGGCTTGTATTTTGATGAGGAGATTCAAGAAACCCAAATAGAATTGGACAATGTACACATGTTCAATTGTTCTTGGGTAGTTTAATCCCTTTGTCAAAATACAACCCAACAGGTATAGGACACCTGTCCAATGCCTGTTGGATACCTTCATTCTGTCCAACATGTAATGGGCATTTGCTTATTATTAATTGGTCATGACTCGAAAAAAAAGTTTCTCCATAAATATTTAATTTTGTTATTCAAGAAAGGTTGAACAGAGTCTGAGATGTGTTGAGTTGTGTTTTCACAATTCAGTTTTTTTGCACTTACATGTAGGTATTCATATATTTTAATATTAGATATTTTGAAATATACAGGTGTATATCCTTATTGCTAAGAATAAATTAGTTAGGTGTTCACAGAAATTGACAAAAATATGGGTTCAAAACCAAAGGTTTTCCGTCGTGTCTGAATTTACCAGCAAATATTAAATATAAAATAAATTTGAAATGAATAAAAAACAATAAGAAAAAACCCAATAAAATACGGACACGAGGATTAATATCCAATAAGATTTGAACAGTAACTACCCAAATAATGCTCTCTCGTGTGTACACTTTTTTTGTATCCAATAGGACTTGGACTTGATGTACCCAATATATAACCAAATGTGTGTCTGTCCGTCCGTCTGTCTGTCCGTCTGTAAACTTTTCACATTTTAGACTTCTTCTCAAGAACCACTGGACCAATTTTGATCAAACTTGGTACAAAGCATTCTTGGGTTAAGAGAAATTTAAGTTTTAAAATGAAGGGACATATCCCCCCGGGGGAATAATAAGAAAAGACAAAAATAGGGTGGGGTCATTAAAAAATCTTCTTCTCAAGAACCACTGGGCCAGTAAAGCTGAAACTTATGTGGAAGCATCCTAGGGGAGGGAAATTCTAAATTGTTCAAATCTGCCCCCCGGGGGGAAAGGGGGGGCCACAATAGGGAATCAAATTTTTATATAGAAATATATAGGAAAAATCTTTGAAAATCTTCTTCTCAAGAACCACTGGGCCAGAAAAGCTGAAACTTATGTGGAAGCATCCTGGTATAGTGTAGATTCTAAATTGTAGGAATCATGACCCCCCGGGGGAAGGGCGGGGCCAAAATGGGGTATCAAAGTTTTATATAGAAATATATAAAAAAGAAAAATTTTTCTCAAGAACCACTGGGCCAGAAAAGCTGAAGCTTATGTGGAAACATCCTGGTTATGTAGATTCTAAATTGTTCAAATCATGACCCCCAGTGGAAGGGCGGGGCCACTGGGGAATCAAAGTTTTACATAGAAATATATAGGAAAAATCTTTGAAAATCTTCTTCTCAAGAACCACTGGGCCAGGAAAAGTGAAGCTTATGTGGAAGCATTCTAAGGTAGTGTAAATTCTAAATTGAGGAATCATGACCCCCTGGGGAAGGGCGGGGCCATTATAGTTTTATAGGGCCCTCAAAGTTTTAAAGAAATTTAAAGGGAAAAAAAACCTTTAGGAACCACTGGGCAAAAAAACTGAAACATATGTGCCCATGGAAGGATCATGGGGTAGTGTAGATTTCAAAATGTCTAAATTATGATCAGTGGGGTAGGGTGGGGGTGCATTATGTATAACAAGGGGGGAAAACTGGTAATTTAAGAACAGAATGGTCAAAGCTTCTCAGGTGAGCGATGTGGCCCATGGGCCTCTTGTTTTGTATTGTTAAGACTCTGATAAACACAAATCCATTGTTCAGTACAACTGTAAAATATACATCAACTTCGTAACAGGAAATCACTTTCCGTTTGAACGCACACAATACACAGGTAATAAAAAAGAGAGAGAGAGAGAGAGAGAGAGAGAGATCAGGGGGGGGGGGGTATGCATCTATTTTAGAATGTCGGCAGTACTTGGGTTATTATGAATATCAGGACACAATCAAGTCAATAATGGTTTGACCAGTATTTATTGATGGTAATAATATAATGAAAGAAAACGTGAGCAAGATCACAATACCCAACGCTCTCCAAAAACTCAAAGTGCTGAAAATCCAAAAAAATGAAAGAATCGAAATTTCCCGGTAATATGCACATCTAAAATTGTGTCCTAAATACTGCAAAGTTTGATGGAATTTGTGAACGGAATGGGGGGTTGCCTGGCAAACTGTTCATCTCTATATTTAAGGTATGGCCAAAATCTAAGTTTAAAAGTGTTGAAATCCTAAGAAAAAATAATGGAATCGGAATTTTCTGGTAATATGTACATCTACACATTGTGTCCTAAATACATGCAAAGTTTGACGAAATTCTGTGCAGTGGTTTATGGGGGTTGCGCTGACAAACTGTTTATCTCTATATTCAAGGTATGGCCAAATGCCTAAATTAAAAATACGGAAATTCACAGAAAAAATAACGGAATCGGAATATCTTGGTAATATGCACATCTACACATTGTGTCATAAATACCTGCAAAGTTCGACGAAATTCTGTGCAGCGATTTATGAGTTGCGCTGACAAAAAAAAGACTGACTGACTACACTTGACGGACTGGTCGAAACATTATACCTCACGCAACTAGTTGCGTGGGGTATAAAAAAACCGAAATAAGTCATTATAATTAATAAACATTTACAAATCCTTAACGACTTTACTTCTAATTACAAATATAACAGGAAATACATGTACATAAGTAATAAATATATTTACAAACCACATTATTACCTAACCTACTATATAAATCATAATAAGGTATTTTGAACTGTTTCACGGTTCACTTTATGTTTTTGCGTGATCATGAAACAGTGAATTTGACCGGTCCACAGAATGAACTGTTGACTGTTTAAAGCATCATCGTAATATTCAAGTGTTTTGATGATCACGACATCACTATTTACCTGCTCTATAATTAATCAAATTTAAATAAAACACACAAACAATCAATTTATTAAGTATTACTTTAAATTAAAAATATTAATTTAATCTTTATATCATGTGTTCGCTAAATTTAAAAAACAAGTATGTGAATAAACAGTTGTGAAAACTTTTTTATTGTTTTTTGTTTTTTTTCCAATATAATTAACTATATGTGTTAGGTAATAAAACACTTATTCAATGACTACTCGGTGAAACAGTCAAACTGTTGTCCGTCGGTAGTAAGGGAGACCCGGGGAAAATGTTCCCTGGCCTTCGGCCTCGGGCAACGGTTTCCAGGTCTCCCCCACTACCTCGGGACAACAATTTATTTTCCCCGTAGTCATTGAAAACGTTTACTATATAAACTAGCTACGATAGTAACAAAATGCATGTTGCCCTTTGAACTCAGATAATGGCTGTATAATATCCAGTTTTCTAAAATAACATAAAGATAATTTACATTTTTCATTACTTTGTCAAACCATATTTTAGTTAATTTTACAAGCATCTTAATAAA